>NC_041224.1:163350341-163359738 GCF_002837175.3 Physeter macrocephalus
AGGTCTTTTGTCTCCTTAGGTAGGTTTATTCCTAGATATTTTATACTTTTTGTTGCAATGGTAAATGCGAGTATTTTCTTAATTTCTATTTCAGATTTTCCATCATAAGTTTATTGGAATGCAAGACATTTCTGTGCATTAATTTCATATCCTGCTGCTTTACCAAATTCATTGATTAGCTCTGCTAGTTTTCTGGTAGCATCTTTAGGATTCTCTATGTATATATAGTATGATGTCATCTGCAAACAGTGACAGTTTTACTTCTTTTCTGATTTGGAATCCTTTTATATTTTTTTCTTCTCTGCTGTGGTTAAAACTTCCAAAACTATGTTGAATACTAGCAGTGTGAGTGGGTAACCTTGTCTTGTTCCTGATCTTAGAGGAAATGTTTTCAGTTTTTCACCATTGAGAATGATGTTGGCTGTGTGTTTGTCATATATGGTCTTTATTATGTTGAGGGAGGTTCCCTCTATGCCCACTTTCTGCAGAGTTTTTATTATAAATTGGTGTTGTATTGTTGAAAGCTTTTTCTGCATGTATTGAGATGATCATATGGCTTTTATCCTTCAGTTTGTTAATATGGTGTATCACATTGATTGATATGTGTATATTGAAGAATCCTTGTGTTCCTGTGATAAACACAACTTGATCATGGTGTATGATCCTTTTAATGTGCTGTTGGATTCTACTTACTAGTATTTTGTTGAGGATTTTTACATCTATGATCTTAAGTGATATTGACCTGTAATTTTCTTTTTTTGTGACATCGTTGTCTGGTTTGGTATCCGAGTGATGGTGGCTTCATAAAATAAGTTTGGGAGGGGTCCTCCCTTTACTATATTTGGAAGAGTTTGAGAAGGATAGGTGTTAGCTCTTCTCTATATGTTTGATAGAATTCACCCATGCAGCCATCTGGTCCTCGACTTTTGTTTGTTGGAAGATTTTTAATCACAGTTTCAATTTCAGTTCTTGTGATCGGTCTGTTCATATTTTCTATTTCTTCTTGGTTTAGTCTTGGAAGTTTGTACTTTTCTAAGAAATTGTCCAATTCTTCCAAGATGTCCATTTTATTGGCATAGAGTTGCTTTTAGTAGTCTCTCATGATTCTTTTTATTTCTGCAGTGTCAGTTGTTACTTCTCCTTTTTCATTTCTAATTCTGTTGATTTGAGTCTTCTCCCTCTTTTTCTTGATGTATCTGGCTAATCGTTTATCATTTTGTTTATCTTCTGAAAGAACTAACTTTTAGTTTTCTTGATCGTTGCTATTGTTTCCTTCATTAGCTTTTTTTTTTTTTTTTTTTTTTTAGTTTTTGGCAGCATTGGGTCTTTGTTTCTGATCACGGGCTTTCTCTATTTGTGGTGAGCATGATTACTCTTCCTTGCAGTGCGTGGGCTTCTCACTGCAGTGGTTTCTCTTGTTATGGAGCCGAGGCTCTAGGCATGCAGGTTTCAGTAGTTGTGGCTGGCGGGCTCTAGAGCACAGGCTCAGTAGTTATGGCTCATGGGTTTAGCTGCTCTGTGACATGTGGGATCTTCCTGGACCAGGGCTCAAACCCATATCTTCTGCATTGGCAGACGGATTCTTAACCACTGTGCCACCAGGGAAGCCCCCTTTCATTTATTTTTCATTGATTTCAGATCTGATCTTTATGATTTCTTTCCTTCTGCTAACTTTGGTTTTTTTGTTTGTTTGTTTGTTTTCTTACTCTAATTGCTTTAGGTGTAAGGTTAGATTGTTTATTTGAGATTTTTCTTGTTTCTTGCAGTAGGGTTGTATTGCTATAAATTTCCCTGTTAGAACTGCTTTTGTTGCATCCCATAGGTTCTGGGTCATCGAGTATTCATTGTCATTTTTTTCTAGGTATTTTTTGACCCCCTCTTTGATTTCTTCGGTCTGTTCATATTTTCTATTTCTTCTTGGTTTAGTCTTGGAAGTTTGTACTTTTCTAAGAAATTGTCCAATTCTTCCAAGATGTCCATTTTATTGGCATAGAGTTGCTTTTAGTAGTCTCTCATGATTCTTTTTATTTCTGCAGTGTCAGTTGTTACTTCTCCTTTTTCATTTCTAATTCTGTTGATTTGAGTCTTCTCCCTCTTTTTCTTGATGTATCTGGCTAATCGTTTATCATTTTGTTTATCTTCTGAAAGAACTAACTTTTAGTTTTCTTGATCGTTGCTATTGTTTCCTTCATTAGCTTTTTTTTTTTTTTTTTTTTTTTTAGTTTTTGGCAGCATTGGGTCTTTGTTTCTGATCACGGGCTTTCTCTATTTGTGGTGAGCATGATTACTCTTCCTTGCAGTGCGTGGGCTTCTCACTGCAGTGGTTTCTCTTGTTATGGAGCCGAGGCTCTAGGCATGCAGGTTTCAGTAGTTGTGGCTGGCGGGCTCTAGAGCACAGGCTCAGTAGTTATGGCTCATGGGTTTAGCTGCTCTGTGACATGTGGGATCTTCCTGGACCAGGGCTCAAACCCATATCTTCTGCATTGGCAGACGGATTCTTAACCACTGTGCCACCAGGGAAGCCCCCTTTCATTTATTTTTCATTGATTTCAGATCTGATCTTTATGATTTCTTTCTTTCTGCTAACTTTGGTTTTTTTGTTTGTTTGTTTGTTTTCTTACTCTAATTGCTTTAGGTGTAAGGTTAGATTGTTTATTTGAGATTTTTCTTGTTTCTTGCAGTAGGGTTGTATTGCTATAAATTTCCCTGTTAGAACTGCTTTTGTTGCATCCCATAGGTTCTGGGTCATCGAGTATTCATTGTCATTTTTTTCTAGGTATTTTTTGACCCCCTCTTTGATTTCTTCAGTGATCTCTTGGTTATTTAGTAGTGTATTGTCTAGCCTCCTTGTGTTTGTATTTTTTACAGTTTTTTTTCCTGTAATTGATATCTAGTCTCATAGCGTTGTGATTAGAAAATATTCTTGATATGATTTAAATTGTCTTAAATTTACCGAGACTTGATTTGTGACCCAAGATATGATCTATCCTGTAGAATGTTTCATGAACACTTGAGAAGAAAGTGTATTCTGTTGTTTTTGGATGGACTGTCCCATAAATATCAATTAAGTCTATCTGGTCTAAGTTTTCTTTTAAGCTTGTGTTTCCTTATTTATTTTCATTTTGGATGATCTGTCCATTGGAGAAAGTGGGGTGTTAAAATTCCCTGCTATTATTGTTACTGTCAATTTCCCCCTTCATGGCTATTAGCATTTGCCTTATGTATTGAGGTGCTCCTATGTTGGGTACATATATATTTACAATTGTTATATCTTCTTCTTAGGTTGATCCCTTGTCATTATGTAGTGTCCTCTTTGTCTCCTGTAATAGTCTTTATTTTAAAGTCTATTTTGTCTGATATGAGAATTGCTATTCCAGGTTTCTTTTGATTTTCATTTGCAGGGACTATTGTTTTCCATGCCCTCACTTTAAGTCTGGATGTGTCCCTAGGTCTGAAGTAGGTCTCTTTTAGACAGCATATATACTGGTCTTGCTTTTGTATTCATTCAGCCAGTCTGTGTCTTTTGGTTGGAGCATTTAATCCACTTAAATTTAAAGTAATTATTGATATGTATATTCCTATTACCATTGAAAAGGTTTTAATTTCTCCACCGAATCTGAATGAGATTCTTGCTGAGTAGAGTAATATTGGTTGTAGGTTTTTCCTTTCATCACTTTAAATATGTCCTACCACTCCATTCTGGCTTGCAGAATTTCTGCTGAAAGATCAGCTGTTAACCTTGTGGGGTTTCCCTTGTATGTTATTTGTTGCTTTTCCTTTGCTACTTTTAATATTTTTTCTTTGAATTAATTTTTGATAGTTTGATTAATATATGTCTTGGAGTGTTTCTCCTTGGGTTTATCCTGTATGGGATTCTCTGCACTTCCTGGACTTGGTTGACTGTTTCCTTTCCCATGTTAGGGAAGTTTTCAAATATAATCTCTTCAAATATTTTTTTAGACGCTTTCTTTTTCACTTCTTCTTCTGGGACCCCCATAATTTGAATGTTGGTACATTTAATGTGTCCCAGAGGTCTCTGAGACTGTCCTCAATTCTTTTCATTCTTTTTTCTTTATTCTGCTCTGTGGCAGTTATTTCCATTATTTTATCTTCCAGGACACTTCTCTGTTCTTCTGCCTCAGTTATTCTGCTGTTGATTCATTCTACAGTATTTTAAATTTAATTTATTGTGTTGTTCATCTTTGTTTGTTTGCTGTTTAGTTCTCTAGGTCCTTGTTAAATGTTTCTTGTATTTTCTCCATTCTATTTCTGAGATTTTGGATCATCTTTACTGTCATTACTCTGAATTCTTTTTCAGGTAGACTGCCTATTTCCTCTTCATTTGTTTGGTCTGGTGGGTTTTTACCTTGCTCCTTCTTCTGCTGCTTATTTCCCTGTTTTCTCATTTTGTTTAACTTACCATGTTTTGGGTCTCCTTTTTGCAGCCTGCAAGTTTGAAGTTCCTGTTATTTTGGGTTTCTGTCCCCAGTGGGTGAGGTTGCTTCAGTGACTTGTGTAGGCTTCCTGGTGGAGGGGACTGGTGCCTGTGTTCTGGTGGGTGGGGCTGTATCTTGTCCATCTGGTGTGCAGAGCATATCCAGTGGTGTGTTTTGGAGTGTCTGTGAACTTAGTATGACTTTAGGCAGTCTCTCTGCTAATGGGTGTGGTTGTGTTTCTGTGTTGCTAGTTGTTTGGCATGGGGCATCCAGCACAGGAGCTTGATGGCCGTTTGGTGGAGCTGGGTCTTAGTGTTGAGATGCAGATCTCTGGGAGACCTCTCACCAATTGATATTACATGGGGCGGAGAGGTTTCTGGTGGTCCAATGTCCTGGACTCAGTCTTCTCACCTTGAAGCCTCAGGCCCGACACCCGGCCAGAGCCCCAAGACCCTGCCAACCTCATGGCTCAGAAGAAGAGGAAGAGAGAAAATAACAAAACCAAGAAAATGAACAGAGAGAACCCTAGGACAAATGGTAAATCGAACCTATACAGACAAAATCACGCAAAGAAGCATACACATACACACTCACAAAAAGAGAAAAAGGAAAAAAATATATATTTTTTTTTAAAAAGAAGAGAGCAACCAAACCAATAAACAAATCCACCAATGATAATAATCACTAAATATTATAATAAGATAAACATAAAACCAGAAACAAATTAGAAGAAGGCATACCCCAAGTCTAGAGTTGCTTCCAAAGTCCACCACCTCAATTTTGGGATCATTCGTTTATTCAGGTATTCTTCAGATGCAGGGTTTATCAAGTTGATTGTGGTGATTTAATCTGCTGTTCCTGAGGCTGCACGGAGAAATTTCCCTTTCTCTTCTTTGTTCACACAGCTTCTGGGGTTCAGCTTTTGGTTTGGCCCCACCTCTGCGTGTTGGTTGCCCTCAGGCATCTGTTCCCCACCCAGACAGGAGGGGGTTAAAGCAGCAGCTGATTAGGGTTCTCTTGCTCTCTCAGGCTGGGGAGAGGGGAGGCATGGTAGTCATAATTGGAATATGGGGCAAGCCTGAGGTGGCAGAGGCTGGCATGACATTGCAACAGCCTGAGGCATGCCATGTGTTGTCCCGGGGAAGTTGTTCCTGGATCTCAGGACCCGGGCAGTGGCCGGCTGGGCAGGCTCCTGTGGGAACAGTGTGGATAGTGACCTGTGCTTGCACACAGGATTCTTGGTGGCACTGGCAGCAGCCTTAGCATTTCAGGCCTGTCTATGGGATCCGAGCTGATAGCTGTGGCTCGTGCCTGCTCTGACACTTGCTTAGGCAGTATTCTGCCTTCTGTGGGCACACTGGGAAGGAATCCCCTCTCCTCTCACACCCCAAAACAAAGGTCTCTTCCCTCTCCGTCAGGTCCAAACTTTTTTCCTGGACTCCCTCCTGGCTAGCTGTGGTGCACTAGCCCCCTTCAGGCTGTGTTCATGCAGCCAACCCCAGTCCTCTCCCTGGGGTCTGACTTCCGAAGCCCAAGCTTCAGCTCCCAGCCTCCACCCACTGCAGTGGGTGAATAGACAAGCCTCTCGGGCTGGTGAGTGCTGGTTGGCACCAATCCTCTGTGTGGGAATCTCTCTGCTTTGCCCTCTGCATCCCTGTTGCTGTGTTCTCCTCCTTGGCTCCGAAGCTTCCTCCCTGCCCCGTCTCCACCAGTGAAGGGGCTCGCTAGTGTGTGGAAACTTTTCCATCTTCACAACTCCCTCCCAGAGGTATGGGTCCCGTCCCTATTCTTTTGTCTCTGTTTTTTCTTTGGCCCTACCCAGGTATGTGGGGATTTTCTTGCCTTTTGGGAAGTCTAAGGTCTTCTGCCAGCCTTCAATGGGTGTTTTGTAGGAGTTCTTCCACATGTAGATGTATTTTTGATGTATTTGTGGAGAGGTAGGTGATCTCCATGTCTTACTCCTCCGCCATCTTGAAGGTCCCCCTCCCTTTGCATTCTAATAGCTTATTTTTAGAATAATAAAAAGAAAAATTCTTCCCTAGAGTAAGAGAAAAAGTGGTGGGGCTTCAGCAGTCCTTTACTCAAGACACATTTCTCCTTAGGATGAAGTCTAGAAAATGAATGGGGACAGCCTTGGCCTATGTACTGATATGCTCCAGGTTGCAACTTTATTGATATTTGGCTGCAGGTAATTACCTGAAAATATGTTAACAGGCCCCAAGGATGAGAGGAAAGTGAAGGAACAGTGCTCATCATGTGGCTCAGAGTCTAGACATTACAGCTTCAACTGAGAGAGAGAAAACAACAACAACAACAAAAAAAAAACCAAGACAGCCCAAAACTCTTTAGTCGAGAAGAACAGATTTTTTTAAGACATGTTTTTTTCAACCTCAACACTATTGACATTTTGAGCCAGATAATTCTTTGTTGTGGGGACTTTCTCGTACATGGTAAGATGCTTAGTGTATCCCTGGTCTCTACCCATTAGATGCCATAACTGCTCCCCCCCACTCCCAAGTCTTGGTAAGCATAAATTTCCGTATATTGCCAAAAGTACTCAGAGGTTCAAAATCATTCCCCCTCCCCTAACAACTGCTATTAGTGTTTTAAGAGAAGAAGAAACACAAAGTACAGTCGACCCTCCTTATCTGTGAATGTAGAACCCACAGATATGGAGAGCCCACTGTATTATCACATTTTATGTGAGGGACTCGAGCATCTTCAGATTTTAGTATCCAGGGGGCTCCTGGAACCAATCTCCAGGACACCAAGGGAATTTAAGAAATTCATAAGAATAGTCTATAAACCCAAATAAATAAAATGAATTTTCAGTGTAAAATATGAAGGATTAGTAGCAAGATATAGCTAAACTGCTATAGTCAATCATAAAGTTAACATTAGTAATTCATTCATTTGTTTTTATTCTACTGACATTTATTCCATGGTAACTAGATGCCAAGCCCATACAAGGATCTGGAGAGCTTAGTGTGATGAAATAGGTAATAAATAATGGGACAATTGTAAAGCAATTTATGTACAGGGTATTACAGAACTTCTATGTTAAGGGCACTAACCAGTCTGAATAGAAGCATCTTTCTAATTATTCCTTTCTGTAAACTCTCTTGAAATATTTTCTCCTCAACATGGCAAATTTTCTCTAGTAACCCATTAATACTCTATTCTCTTCACACCAAAACACTCTTTTCATTAATTTTTGGTGTAATGTTGGAGTTTAAAAACAAAATTAGTTTTGTTCCTTGGCATTAGCTGCATAAGGCCTCATTTAGTAGCAGCTTGAGCCTCTGGGAACACTCTCTCCCAGAGAGTAGCAGCAGGGGATCAACTGGCTTTTAAACAGTCATATTTGCAAGTGCCCAGCAGGTTGGGATGTGATAACAGCCAGCAGACACTTCACAAAGATTTTCTCAGGCAAGTCTGGGAAGCTTCTGTCATATGCCATTGTGAAGTGAATAATCAAAGTTGGTCTTGGGGGAAGGTCTTTCCCCTGCTACCAGGCCTGCTTACTAAACTAGTTTAGAGGAGAAGAGAGCCATATGAATTAAATGAGAAAGAAGAGTTTGATTTTTAGGACAGATTGAAAATTTTCCAGATGTTTCTCATAAAAAGATCCATTTTCACTGTCCTGCTTCAATCTATATTTTTACCTAGTCCCTCTTTTTCAGTATGCCTAAGAAACTTAAGTTAAAGAGAAAATTTGGGCAAAATTCTGATTCAGCTTTTTGTAGAATGCGTTTTATCTCTTCTTTACAGACTGGCTGGGTTGGGCGAATTTTGTTTGTGTTAAATTCTCCTAATAATTTTTGTTATCTATGGGATGAATTCTGGTATTTAAAAATATAAAAATGATGATATTAAAACAATGTTTACTTGTTTTTTGTCTTATTTGTTTCCCTGAATTCCAAATGTTAGTGAGTTCCTCTAAGTTAGAGTATCTCAGAGCATTAAGTTGAATAAGATAAATAAAAGTTAAGCATATTAAACTGAAGATTTATAAGATAAAAAAATAACTTATATAGAGTAAAATAAGTCATGCATTGCATGAAGCCACACTATCTCATCAAAATGGTTTGGCAAGGACTGTGCATGATTTTATGGACAGCAGGGTAGCCTTGGTAAAAGAAGGTCACCTCGGGCTATCAGAGTCAACAGGCACTTCTATTCCAAAAAGGCCATGTTAATGCAGTAGTTTACAGTTTTCACTTTCAAAGAAGAGCTTCTTATATAGGACTGCTTCAGAATTTGGAATCTTTAAAAAGAAATGTAAACAAATATGAAGAAAAAAGTTTATCTTTGAAGTAGAAAGCAGAACTTAGTTTTCAACTCATTTTTTAAAATGATGATTCTACCTCTGTTTCTAGTAAAATAAATTTTATTTTAGTGGAAATAAAATGACATAAATATAATTTACTTTTCTGACATTTATTTGTTTCTTTTCTTCCCCATTTAAATTTACAGGAACCATAAAACGAAATTAGTTAAAAAATTACTCCTGTGTTTAAAAATGTTTTCTTTGTAATTGGTGTATATTTTACTGATATGAGATCACCATTAGTAATAATATTAGTAGGTGTGGACCAGCATTTGTGTTTAAATGGTATCCCATTAACAATATATAATCAAGCAATTATGATATTGGTAATGAAATAAATTTTATAAAAATATGATTATACTTCTCGGAAGTAAACTTGAGAGGTAGGAATAGAACTTCCTCACAAAATCATGTCTAAAAGACATAGGGATTGACTAGAGCATCTCAAACTAGAGCACTGCATTTGTTTTTATTGAACGTGTCCCCAAAGTTAGCAGAAGGAAAGAAATCATAAAGATCAGAGCAGAAATGAATGAAAGAGAAACAAAGAAAACAATAGGAAAGATCAATAAAACTAAAAGCTGGTTCTTTGAGAAGATAAACAAAATTGATAAACCATTAGCCAGACTCA
>NC_041224.1:163359826-163361596 GCF_002837175.3 Physeter macrocephalus
CAGGAAGAAATAGAAAATATGAACAGACTAATCACAAGTAATGAAATTGAAACTGTGATTAAAAATCTTCCAACAAACAAAAGTCCAGGACCAGATGGCTTCACAGGTGAATTCTATCAAACACTTACAGAAGAGCTAACACCCATCCTTCTCAAACTTTTTCAAAAAATTGCAGAGGAAGGAACAATCCCAAACTCATTCTATGAGGCCAACATCACCCTGTTACCAGACAAAGATACAACAAAGAAAGAAAATTACAGACCAATATCACTGATGAATATAGACGCAAAAATCCTCAACAAAATACGAGCAAACAGAATCCAACAATACATTAAAAGGATCATACATCATGGTCAAGTGGGATTTATCCCAGGGATGCCAGGATTCTTCAATATACGCAAATCAATCAATGTGAAACACCGTATGAACAAACTGAAGAAGAAAAACCATATGATCATCTCAATAGATGCAGAAAAAGCTTTTGACAAAATTCAACACCCATTTATGATAAAAACTCTCCAGAAAGTGGGCACAGAGGGAACCTACCTCAACATAATAAAGGCCATATATGACAAACCCACAGCAAACATCATTCTCAATGGTGAGAAACTGAAAGCATTTCTTCTACAATCAGGAACAAAACAAGGATGTCCACTCTCACCACTATTATTCAACACAGTTTTGGAAGTCCTAGCCATGACAATCAGAGAAGAAAAAGAAATAAAAGGAATACAGTTTGGAAAAGAAGAAATAAAACTGTCACTGTTTGCAGATAATATGATACTATACATAGAGAATCCTAAAGATGTCACCAGAAAACTTCTGTAGTGAATCAATGAATTTGGTAAAGTTGCAGGATACAAAATTAATGCACAGAAATCTCTTGCATTCCTATACACTAATGATGAAAAATCTGAAAGAGAAAAGACAACAGACCTCTACACAGGAAATTATAAGACACTGATGAAAGAAATTAAAGACGATACAAATAGATGGAGAGATATACCATGTTCTTGGATTGGAAGAATCAATATTGTGAAAATGACTATACTCCCCAAAGCAATCTACAGATTCAGTGCCATCCTTATCAAATTACCAATGTTATTTTTTACAGAACTAGAACAAAAAATCTTAAAATTTTTATGGAGACACAAAAGACCCCGAATAGCCAAAGCAGTCTTAAGGGAAAAAAAAGAAGCGGGAGGAATCAGACTCCCTGACTTTAGACTATACTACAAAGCTACAGTAATCAAGACAATATGGTACTGGCACAAAAACAGAAACATAGATCAATGGAAGAAGATAGAAAGCCCAGAGATAAACCGATGCACACATGGTCAACTCTTCTATGACAAAGGAAGCAAGGATATACAATGGAGAAAAGACAGTCTCTTCAATAAGTGGTGTTGGGAAAACTGCAGAGCTACATGTAAAAGAATGACATTAAAATAGAACACTCTCTAACACCAACAAAAATAAATTCAAAATGGATTCGAGACCTAAATATAAGACTGGACACTATAAAACTCTTAGAGGACAACATAGGAAGAACACTCTTTGTCATAAATCACAGCAAGATCTTTTTTGATCCACCTCCTAGAGTAATAGAAATAAAAACAAAAATAAACAAATGGGACTTAATGGAACTTAAAAGCTTTTGCACAGCAAAGAAAACCATAGACAAAATGAAAAGGCAACACTCAGAATGAGAGAAAATATTTGCAAATGAATCAACGGACAAAGGATTAATCTCCAAAATATATAAACAGC
>NC_041224.1:163361680-163485969 GCF_002837175.3 Physeter macrocephalus
CCATGCAGCTCAATATTAAAAAACAAACAACCCAATCCAAAAATGGGCAGAAGACCTAATGAGACATTTCCCGGAAGAACACATATAGATGGCCAAGAGGCTCATGAAAAGCTGCTCAACATCACTAATTATTAGAGAAATGCAATGAGGTGTCACCTCACACCACTTAGAATGGGCATCATCAGAAAAGGTACAAACAACAAATGCTGGAGAGGGTGTGGAGAAAAGGGAACCCTCTTGCACTGTTGGTGGGAATGTAAATTGATACAGCCACTATGGAGAACAGTATGGAGGTTCCTTAAAAAACTAAAAATAGAACTACCATATGACCCAGAGATCCCACTCCTGGGCATATACCATGAGAAAACCATAATTCAAAAAGAATCATGTACCGCAATGTTCATTGCAGCACTATTTACAATAGCGAGGATATGGTAGCAACCTAAGTGTCCATTGACAGATGAATGGATAAAGAAGACGTGGCACATATATACAGTGAAATATTACTCAGCCATAAAAAGAAATGAAATTGGGTTATCTGTAGTGCGGTGGATGGAACTAGAGTCTGTCATACAGAGTGAAGTATGTCAGAGAGAGAAAAACAAATACTGTATGCTAACACATATATATGGAATCTAAAAAACAAAACAAACAAAAAAATGGTCATGAAGAACCTAGCAGCAAGATGGGAATAAAGATACAGACCTACTAGAAAATGGACTTGAGGATACAGGGAGGGGGAAGGGTAAGCTGGGAGAAAGTGAGAGAGTGTCATGGACATATATACACTACCAAACATAAAATAGATAGCTAGTGGGAAGCAGCCGCATAGCACAGGGAGATCAGCTTGGTGCTTTGTGACCACCTAGACGGGTGGGATAGGGAGGGTAGGAGGGAGCAAGATGCAAGAGGGAAGAGATGTGGGGACATATGTATATGTATAACTGATTCACTTTGTTAAAAAGCAGAAACTAACACACCATTGTAAAGCGATTATACTCCAATAAAGATGTTAAAAAATTTAAAAAAAAAAAGAAAGAAGAATGAGGACTGATTAAATTCTTATATTGTTTGATGCAAACTAAAATAAATGCAGGTCTAAGTTTTGGCCATGAAGAATTGAGTATCCTCTAAAACTTCATAACGTTAGTTTTACATTTTTACAAATATACTTATTACAGATTGTGTTTGCATGTCCCCAAGACTACCCATAGGATCAAATATTTGCTAAAAGGACTCAAAGAACACAGAAATTTGTATATCTACAGGTATTATACAAAAGTAAGCAAACAAAAACGTTTATCAAACTAAAAAGCTTCTACACACAAAGGAAACCATCTAAAGAATAATAAAGCAGCCTACTGGATGGGAGAAAATATTTGCAAATTATATATTTGAAAAAGGACTAACACCTAAAATATATAAAGACCTCATACGACTCAATAGCAAAAAAACAAACAATTTGATTTTAAAATGGGCAGAAGATCTAAATAGACATTTTCCCAAGCAAAACATACAGACGGGCAATAGGTACATGAAAAGATGTGCTATATCATTTATCATCAGGGAAATACAAACCAAATCCACAATGACATATCACCTCACTGTTGTCAGAATGACTATTATCAAAAAAACTACAGATAATAAGTACGTGGAGTAAAGAGAATCCTTATTCACTGTTGTTGAGAGTGTAAATTGGTGCAGCCACTATGGGAAACAGTATAGAGGGCCATCAAAAAATTAAAAATTGAACTACCATATTATCCAGCAAGTCCATCTCTGGGTATTTATCAAAAAAATTAATTCAAAAAGATATATTCACCCCTATATTCATTGCAGAATTATTTATAGTAGCCAAGATATGGAAACAGCCTAAATGTCAATCAATGGATGAATGGATAAAGAAAATTTGGTGTATATATGTACAATGTAATACCATTCAGTCACTAAAAAAGAATGAAATCCTGCCATTTGCCATGACATGGATGGACCTCAAGGGCATAATTATAAGTGAAATAAGTCAGACAGAGAAAGACAAATAAGTATGATCTCTCTTATATGTGGAATCTAAAATATAATGTATATATTATATATGCATATATATATTTACAACAAAAACAAACAAAAAAAGCTCATAGATACAGAGAATAGATTGGTGGTTACCAGAGATGGGAGTGGCAGAAATGGGTCTTTTGTTTTTGTTTTTCTTATTTCAATAAATTAAATAATAATTGTAAAAATTTACAGAGGAGTAGACATTCTATGGATAGCTCATTTTGTTAATAGATCATAGCTGCTCATTTTTATTACTGAGTCCAGTTTATCAATGTTTTCCTTAATAGGTATTATTTTTCTGTTACATGTATAAAATAATTTTTAAAAGGCTAGAAGAGGGGGCTTCCCTGGTGGCGCAGCGGTTACGAGTCCGCCTGCCGATGCGGGGGACACGGGTTCGTGCCCCAGTCCGGGAAGATCCCACATGCCGCGGAGCGGCTGGGCCCATGAGCCATGGCCGCTGAGCTTGCACGTCTGGAGCCTGTGCTCCGCAACGGGAGGGGCCACAACAGTGAGAGGCCCGCGCACAGCAAAAAAAAAAAAAAAAAAGGCAAAAAAAAAAAAAGACTAGAAGAATGAATATCTTTAGGAATCCTAGATTTCCTAGGTCCTTTCTTTAGAAATATTTCTTGGATTTTTAATTATATGATACATATAGCAAATTTTTTAAAAAAATCATCAAAAATACATATATTTTGGTATGTAAATTACCATTTTCCTTAAAAAATGATATAAAGTTTAATAAACTGTTTTACATCTCTCAACAATCTATTCTGGATTTTCTGTTTGTTAAAAACTGTAGTTCTATAACACAATTTTTACCCTGAATGGGGTTTCTTTTTATTTACTTAACCCTTTATTGAACATTTAGATTTTTTCCAACTTTTTTTGTTAAAAAAAAAATGCTGTGATGGCCACCCTTATCACTAAATTTTTGAACACACATACAATTATTTTCTTGTAAAAATTCTTAGAGGTTGAAATAATCGGCCAAAGGGAAAACATATTTTAAAAATTTACCATATGAATTACTCAACAGCTTTTCATGATGGTTGCATCAATTCATATTCCTGTGAATGGAATAGCCAGATTAAAATGATTTAAGTTTATTACAGCAAAAGGAGGAGACATTAAAACCAGCAAAGATGGGCTTCCCTGGTGGCTCAGTGGTTGAGAGTCCACCTGCTGATGCAGGGGACATGGGTTCGTGCCCTGGTCCGGGAAGATCCCACATGCCACGGAGCGGCTGGGCCCGTGAGCCATGGCCACTGAGCCTGCGCGTCTGGAGCCTGTGCTCCGCAACGGGAGAGGCCACAGCAGTGAGAGGCCCGCGTACCACAAAAAACAAAAAACAAAAAAAAACAGCAAAGTTAAAAGTTGCATAGAGCAGAGTTCAGGGGAGACCAGACATTAACTTCCGGTTTTTCTTTCCTGGTGGGGTCATACAGACACTTCCCATTTCTCCCAGCAATGTGGTTTGATGACACTCATAAAGTATTGCCAACCAGGGAAGCTACCTTAGCCTTTGTGTTCAGGGTTTTTATTGGGGTCAGTAACATAGGTATGGCATTTACTATACATGTGACTGATCTTAGTTACAAAGTTTCCAGCTCCTGCAAGGTTAAAACAGATACCACTCCAGCCCAAGGCCCCCATCATAAACTGAATTGTTAGTATAAACAATGTGTCAAGACCCAAGTCCTCAGGTAAACAAAGACACTCTTATCAGGCAAGGTATTCTAAGGACTTTTCAGTGCAAGATTTGGAAATCAGTCCTACCAAATTAATTCTTTACCCCATAGGAACAGAGTAATGGGTAAAGCAAAACTGACCAGAGTTAATCTTATATATAATATTTACAGTTATAACCAAATTAAATATATGTTGACATCAAAGTGCACATTATCCAAGTCATTAACTTCCCTACCTGTCAGCTCCTCTTCCATTGCTATGTATTTCCCCATGCAGTCTGAAATTCCTTCCATGAATTATTAGGAGAACTGTGATATGCCTCTCAGGCAAAGGGAACAGAGTTCGACAAAAAAGGATTCAGGGGAAAGATAAAAACTTGGAGGTATCAGGTGAAAGCAAAGTTTGAAATGTAGAGTAGGAAAATTGAAATACAATTTTAGAATTCATGACTAAAAACAGATTTTTGAACAATCTGCAAAGAAGACAACTGAAGCTTAAAGACACAGATAAGAGTGGATTGTCTAAAAGAGAAAAGTGGTTAGAAATTATTGCTGTTATTTTGCTTTTGCATATTCATTATTTAATTTATTCGAGTTAGACTTCAAGATTAAAATCGCTCCATCTGCTGTTCCAGTAAATTCTGGCCTTCTGGAGAGTTCTGTGGAAATTTTGCTGTCTGTAACACCTACACAGTTGAATCTGTCCTCATTTGAGCAGTTGCTTCTGGCTTTCTAGTTGGGGACTGCTCCTATCATCCGAAAAATATTTATCTTGATAACATGCCCAAATCTATAGTGCTGAGATAGTATATACACTAATCTGCATAGGTACATCACACATGTGCAAATATACACACTTAACCATTTATCTTCAATCATGATGTGAATTTAAATTTCTCTGCTATATTCATGGTGCATTATTCTACTTAGTTTTCTAAATATTGGCTTCCTAAAGCAGCTTTGTAAGACACAATTGTATCAATGACTTAATAACTGCAATCATGGAAAAGCCACTTTGTACTAGGCACTAGTTTAAGAGGATAGCCTATTTTTTTCAAATAGTGCTAAGAAGAGTGTTAGAGGTAGATAATATTGATCGCCTTTTTTTGTTTGTTAGGAAACTGGGCTTTAGATACATTAAGTGAATAGATGAAGTCCCAATCTAGTCAGAGACTGAAATAGGACACAAACCCAGGTTTTTTTTATTTCAGAGTCCTCCATGTCGACACCAATGCTGTATTCAGGGTTGTTTCTCAGGCCACGCAGCCTACAGCAAAGAATTTCACCACCCTTCTGCAGGCTGATGTAGTTACCGATGTCTCTACTGTCAAGAAGAATGTGTCCCAAAACAGGTCCCTGTGAATATATATATGCTTGGCTTGCCTAATAGATATCAAAAGTCTCCAAGATAACACAATTCTGACTAAGTTTTACTTATTTGATTACTCTAATAATGTTAACAAATAATATTTTGCATGCGAATTGATGCATGCCAGTGTTTATCCTAATATTATATAGGTTTATGTATGTTTTCCCTTTCATAGAGCAGTCTATTACGATTCCATTTCACAAAGCAGATGGGTAGACAGCAGTGGCACGGGAACCCCAGGCCCTGATAGACGCCTCTCTCAGAAGGCCTGGGAAGTGGTGTCATTCTTAATGCACTTGACAGCGACTTTCTTCCTTTGGTAATCTTCCACCACCAAGCCTGCAAACTCCCCCTTCGCAAGGGTCTGCAGCAGCTTCAGTTCCTTTGTGTTCAGTGCCCAGTGGAAGAATTCACCCTGAGCAGGCACCTTGTCACTCCATGACCTTTGGCTTGATCTTCGCCTGAGGTGCAGTGCTCCACCGGCTGCAGGAGGTTCTCGGAGTACACCTCCTTGTCGATGCCGCTAAGGTGACTGGCGTGGTGCATAATGCGCTTTGCTCCACCTTGCCCTCACAGCTCACACCCGGAGTGTAGCTCCGGGGTAGATGGTACTCTCCCGTACCAGAAGCAGGTCTGTGTCCAGCGAGCTCAGAAGGGACCTCCACCAGGACCCCTCGCTGGTGCTGTCCGCGGGGCTGCTGCTCGTCTGGGGGCTCCACCTCCTGCAGGTCAGTGCGGGGGCACAGCTGGCCTCCGCCACATCGACCCCATCCCTGGAAGTGGCCCTGTTGGATTTGTTGTCTTTTACACTATTTTCTGATGATTCCTTTTATCTATATTTAAACTCAGAGTGCTAAGGCATTATTGAGATTTCATACTAGGTTTTGTTTTTTTCTGTTTCTGTTTGATTGGTAAGAGAATTGAATGCATTATTCCTCTGAGGTCGTGACATGTTAACTACCAAGGTCTGGCTGGGGCTGCTCTCCTCGTGGCTTCAGTCCCACCCTGGGAAGCCTGTCCCTTAGAAGAAACATTCCTCCCTTGTGTCTGTCATATGGCTGTCAGCTGGGGGGTCGGGGGGCAATTGCTGGTCACACACCTGTGTCTGTGATGTCCACAGCAAAGAAAAAAAAATCTGAGGGAGTAGATTTCTGAGAGGTAGGGAGAGCTTAATAAAATGTTGGTTCCTCCCCCAAATATTTTACATATTACATGCCATTTACGTATTTTTCTATTAGTTAAGCTTCCACCATGGAAATATATATTTGAAGATATATTTTATATATAACAAGATATATATATATGATACATAGCAAAAGACAAAATCTGGGTATGTAATTTAGTTGAATTTCTTCAAGAATTTTTTAAGTAAAAGATGAGGAAAGCTTAGTTACAAACATATTTTAAAAGGTTACCAAGTGAAGTCTGTACTTGGTTTTTAGATGTCTTAAAAACATCATTTATACCTCATAGTTATGTTCTAATACAGGTCTAGTTCACTTATAGACAGGTAATTTGAGATTTAAACAAATTCTTATAGAATTATTAAAACCTCTTTTCTTAAATATGGTCATTAAGGAAAAGTTAAACTTTTAATTTAAAAAATGCTGCAATTTTAAATGTGATGGTTTATAATTCATCAGCTAATTATATAGGGCTTCATTAATTTATTTGGTAAAATGTTACTGACCATTTACTACAGGCCAAGCCCAATGCTTGGTTAGGAGAATAAAATATGTACAAAAGATAATCCTTGATTTCAGAAAGCTAATAGCAATTCAAGAAGCCATATAGGTTCCCAGAAAATCTTGGTTGAACATAATGAGTAATGGGTATATAAATGAGTTATTTCAAATGTAGTTCAAAGAAGAGGCATTAACATCAGCAAGTTATTTTTTCCAGCTTTACTGAGGCATCATTGACAAATAACAATTGTATATATTTAATGTGTGCAATGTGATAATTTTATATATGTACGTATTGTGAAATAATTACGTTAAGCTAGTTAACACGTTCATCACTTTATAGTTACCTTGTGAATAAGTGTGTATGTATGTGTGTGTGTGTTGAGAACACTTAAGACATACTCTGTTAGCACATTTCACAAATACAATTACAGTATTATTAATTATAGTCACTGTGCTGTACTTTAGATCCCCAAAACTTATTCATCTTATAACTGAGAGCTTTAACCCTTTGACCAGGTTATTTTAAGTATCCAGTTTAATCTTTGTTATATATTCTATTTTGCATGTAGATTTTAAAAAAATACTTTATATCTACTTTGTGTCTGTTCACATTCAGAATTATCTCATAACATTTCCCCCCTAGAACTGTATCAGAAAGAAAAGAGATAAGTTAAAATTTTGCATGAAGCAAGTCTGATGTGATAAAATAGGCCTCCTCCTCTTACAACTCCCAAAAGCCAAAGAAGTGAAAGGTGATGAGCTGGGATGAAAATTTCAGATAGGTGTATTGTCAGAAGAATTTCTCACTCATTTCTGTAGCTGCACACAATCATTTTTCCCCCAAATCCTTTTTATCTGCCATTTAGCAAGAATCCAGCTACTGAGCATGAGCTTACTGCCTCATAAATAACATCCTCTTAGCTTTTCAATCACACCATTCCAATTTTGTATTTTGTCAGCAAAAGTCCTATTTTTAAAAATAATACTTTGGCCATCTGCTTACCCATATGTGCTACACACCACTGAATGTTAGATTCTCTGTAAGTTTTTTAGATGGTATCACAAATCTTGAGTGTGCTTTCTCTCATAATTAGCATTTTACAACCACATTAAATTGATCACAGGTAAACTGTTTCATTTTGGTGTGTTATTTTGATTGTAATCAGACTACTTGCTGGAAAGTGATTTTGTAGCCAATATATTTTAGTTATAAAGAGTTTTCTTTCCTCTTTTATAGCAAATACATTCTTCTAAAGGTCACACTTGTCAGACCTACAAACCAATTCCCAGACTTACAATGTAAGGCATCCCTGGGAGGATCCATCAGTGTTTACACTGGGGTGAAAAATGTTATCTTAATAGGCTTCATCAGATTCAATGACTGATGATGTCATTTGCAATCTCTACAATTTGCTCCTCCCAAATGAAACACTGCTTGGTCAGGAATTCTGTTTTTGCTTTTCATGTTTTCCTAAGTCATATATACATATTGGCCATTCCCTTTTCCTAAAAACGATAAACCTCAAATAAATGTATAGTTGAATCTGAAGTTACTCTAGCTTTTCATCTGAGAAACTGTCCTATTTATGGATGGATTAGGGAAATTTTAGAGCCCCTGGGAACCTGCTAAACTTAGACTTCAGTGCTTTTGTAACACATTCATGAGGAATAAAACCTTTCAACTTCTATTTTTTAATACCTTGTGTTTTCATGGTTAAAATGTAAATTGAGTAAGTACACATGAAATACGTTGCAGTTCACAATTTTTGATGCACAGTTTTTTTGCTATCATTCAATTATAATAAGTAAATTCCTCTTTGTTTTATGTTTTGACCCATAAGTGTATAAATGTCAGCTTCTGGTTACCAATTTGCAAGACTAATTTTATCTTGTCTTTCCAAAGCTTTGTTTCTTTGCTGTTTCCTTTTTCCTGAGGATTTATTTAGGTGTTTTTCTTCTTTAATTTATTTAATTAATTTCTTTATTTTTGGCTGCGTTGGGTCTTTGTTTGCTGCACGCAGGCTTTCTCTAGTTGCGGTGAGCGGGAGCTACTCTTCGTTGTGGTGTGAGGGCTTCTCATTGCAGTGGCTTCTCTTGTTGTGAAGCACGGGCTCTAGGTGCACGTGCTTCAGTAGTTGTGGCACGTGGGCTCAGTAGTTGTGGCTCGCGGGTTCTAGAGCGCAGGCTCAGTAGCTGTGGCACACAGGCTTAGTTGCTCCAGGGCATGTGGGATCTTCCCGCACCAGAGCTCCAACCCATGTCCCCTGCATTGGCAGGCGATTCTTAACCACTTCGCCACCAGGGAAGCCTTATTTAAGGTTTACTTTCACAAAATTGGGAACTGTGCAATGTGTGTATTGCTCATTGAACTTATTACCTGAAGCTACCCTAGACTTAATATCCTGTCCCCTTACCTAGTGCAGACAGGTAAGAAAAAGTTCAAGTTTTCCAGTTTTCATTAAAAACTTTTGTGGCAGTTTTGCTTTGGTGCTAAGAGCCCAGGGTTCATGTCTTCACATTAGAGTTGTCCTCTATGAATCCCTTATTGTCTTTCTTGGTCATTGATACAATTCAAATGGTGTCTTCTACCTCCCTTCCATTTTTTCATGTTTTAGATTGTTTTATTGGGATGATTATTTATGGTTCTTATTAGTCATACTGCCTGAAAACAAGGACTGAGTAACTGAGTAAGTCTACTCTTGAGAGTAATATATTATAATTTACTTATTCTTGACATCTTTTCCCAAGTAAATTAATAAAATGTTCTTACTATGTACAAGCTCTCTGAAATGTGAGTTTAAAAGGACAGCCTAATGGGAAGGCTTATATAACTTAACTTTAGTATTATTAGCTCCTGAGAATTCTTAATAGATCTAATTATAGCTAAATTGTAATAAAATTAAGGACTCTTAGATTCTGAATGTATTCTGGTGCTACATATAGGGAAACTGAGGACAACCATTATAATGAGATTTTTCTAAGATCAAACATCTAGCTAATGACAGTGAAAGAGTTCTAATTCAGGACTTCTGACTTCTACTTATCATTCTTTTCACTACTACTAGGTTAAATATTGTTTGCTTAAATTCATCACACTAAGCACTGTACTATGAACGTTGCAAGCACCTTATTTAATCTTGAAAACAAAACAGTAGCTGTGAAACAGAAACTAGTTTATTCTTATTTTGTAGCTAGAAAATTGAGTATTGTAGGAGTTAATATTTGTCTTTCCTGAATTTATATCAAGAGAAAGTAACATGAATAGCATTAGTATCCATTGCTAGATTCTCCAAAAGCATGTGTTTGTTAGTGTGTGTGTGTATGTGTGTGTGTGTGTTAATGGCTATATTTACAGTCTGTCCTATTACATGCCCAAAGGCTCTTCAAGAACAACATAATTAAAAAGTCAGTTTCTGGTGATGAGGTTTAGGCTTATAGAAGACTCTTAAGGAAGTCAGGGTTTATTCTAATTAAGTGAACTACCAGGGTGCTAAATGAAATTCTGTGCTTGGCAGACTCTCTTTCCTTTTGCATGGAGTTATATTTGTGGATGAAATATTCTGAGAATGAATGCTAAAAGCCCCTGTGACACCTAGACCCTCTCCAGAATTATTTTTTGAAAACACTCAGCAGTTTGGCAGCTGCTTTGCAACCTGGGAGTGCATTTTAATTGGGATCATATAACTTTATGACTGAGGGATTTATTTCTTTCTCGACAAATTTCTTCCCTCTTTTAGCCTATTAGTTTAAATATTTGAGTTAATATCACAGGCATTCCCATTACAAACTCTTCAGGGCCATAGTGCAATGACATGTCCAGTTTTCCTCCATAATTTAAAAAAAAATAAAAAGTGAAAACCAGACTCTGACAAAAAAAGCTTTAAGTTTTAAATGTCATTTTCTCTTTCATCTTTTTTTTTTAACATCTTTATTGGAGTATAATGGCTTTACAATGATGTGTTAGTTTCTGCTGTATAAAAAAGTGAATCAACTATACATAAACATATATCCCCATATCTCCTCTCTCTTGCATCTCCCTCCCACCCTCCCTATCCCACTCCTCTAGGTGGTCACAAAGCACAGAGCTGATCTCCCTGTGCTATGTGGCTGCTTCCCACTAGCTATCTATTTTACATTTGGTAGTGTATATATGTGCATGCCACTCTCTAACTTCGTTCCAGCTTACCTTCCCACTCCCTGTGTCCTCAAGTCCATTCTCTATGCCTGCATCTTTATTCCTGTCCTGCCCCTATGTTCTTCAAAACCACTTTTTTTTTTTAGATTCCATATATATGTGTTAGCATACAGTATTTGTTTTTCTCTTTCTGACTTACTTCACTCTGTATGACAGACTCTAGGTCCATCCACCTCACATATATAATTCAATTTCATTTCTTTTTATGGCTGAGTAATATTCCATTGTATACATGTGCTACATCTTCTTTATCCATTCATCTGTAAATGGACACTTAAGTTGCTTCTGTGTCTTGGCTATTGTAAATAGTGCTGCAATGAACATTGTGGTACATGACCTTTTTGAATTATGGTTTTCTCAGGGTATATGCCCAGTAGTGGGATTGCTGGGTCATATGGTAGTTCTATTTTTAGCTTTTTAAGGAACCTCCATACTGTTCTCCATAGTGACTGTATCAATTTACCTTGCCACCAACAGTGCAAGAGGGTTCCCTTTTCTCCACACCCTCTCCAGCATTTATTGTTTGTAGATTTTTTGATGATGGCCATTCTGACCAGCGTGAGGTGATACCTCATTGTAATTTTGATTCACATTTCTCTAATGATTAGTGATGTTGAGCATACTTTCATGTGTTTGTTGGTAATCTGTTTTATCTTCTTTGGAGAAATGTCTATTTAGGTCTTCTGCCCATTTTTGGATTGGGTTGTTTGTTTTTTTGATATTGAGCTGCAAGAGCTGTTTGTATATTTTGGAGATTCATCCTTTGTCTATTGATTTGTTTGCAATTATTTTCTACCATTCTGAGGGTTGTCTTTTCATCTTGTTTATGGTTTCCTTTGCTGTGAAGAAGCTTTTAAGTTTCATTAGGTCCCATTTGTTTATTTTTGTCTTTATTTCCATTACTCTATAAGGTGGGTCAAAAAGGATTTTGCTGTGATTTATGTCAAAGAGCTTTATAGTGTCTGGTCTTACATTTAGGTCTTCAATCCATTTTAGGTTTCTTTTTATGTATGGTTTTAGGGAGTGTTCTAATTTCATTATTTTACATGTAGCTGTCCAGGTTTCCCAGCACAATTTATTGAAGAGACTGTCTCTTCTCCATTGTATATTCTTGCCTCCTTTGTCATAGATTTGTTGACCATACGTATGTGGGTTTATCTCCGAGCTTTCTATCCTGTTCCATTGATTTATTTTTCCCACTTATATTTTCACTGTCTGGATGGAACGGTTTACATATATGGTATCATAAGCTTACTATATAACTAGTATATAGTAAATGATGAAAGTTAAATTGTGTTGTACAAATCGAGCATGTGCATTAGGGAGGAGCTATGTAAAGCAATGTTACCAAAGACAACAATTAATAAAAGATGGCTACAGAAAAAAGAAACAACTGAGTTGCGAAAGAAACAACAATATTTGAATGGAAGAAAAGAGTAAGAAAGGGTGGTTTAGGCACTGAGAATGGGAACAGAGTTTAAAAAAAAAATTCATGTTAGAAGAAGAAATGACTATGGCCCAGTTTTGAAACTGAAACTCTTTTTAGTTGTTTAAGTAGAGGCATTATGTGAGTGAGTAAAGAAAATCAGAGTAAAAATTAAGAAGAGAATCACAAGTTGATATTTATTTGCCTATCCACTTGGAATGAGATAAATAAATCTTAAATTATATCGATAGACATATGAATTCACATCAAACGAAACCGGATAGCACTATATTTTGTGCTAATAACCAATATGTCAGTAATTATGTGTTGGCCAGAAAGTTCACTCGGGTTTTTCCTTAACAGCTTATGGAAAAACCCATGCGAACTTTTTGGCCAACCCAATACGTTGATTTTTTTGCACAATTCTCTATTAGATAAATGTTGAGAACCTAACATGGGCCCCAAAGAGTGTTACTATGATGCTAAAAATCTCTTGCCTGGAACTCCTGAATCTACTATTGATGTTATTACATAGTTACAAAAAATAAGATGCTTATTGTAAAATAAGATCTATTGTATTAACAAAAGAAATAAATTTTGTGGGTATTTTATCAAGCTTATAATACAGAAATCCATAAGTAAAAATATACACCTGCTCTTCTGTTAGAAATTACTAATAGCATATTTAGAGACATAAATGGATTAAGTTACTTATAAAAATTCATCTAGAGCACATTTTATATACCAAAGACAACCCTTTGAAGTCCTAAATTACCTCTCCCTGGACTCATCACATGTCCTCCAATCTCACACCCCACATGATAATCATGTCCTCCAATCTCACACCCCACATGATAATCAAAGTATCAATTTTGTATTGATATACATATTAGTATATAAGATAGTATCCACAGGGCAATTATATATTTGTCAGATGGAATCTGTCATTTCCAGAAGAGATAACTGAGAGGCTGGGAAACTACACATTGCTTTTGACAGCATTGTGGGGTTGGTTGTACAAAGATAGAATCCAGGGTGCTGGATTTGGAGGCCCTGGCAAACTTCCCCTGAATTGGACTAGGATTTTCCAAAGAATTACACCCTAAGAGTTAGGATTTCAGAAGATTATATTTTTAGAGTAAGAGTAAACCAGAAGTAAGTAGAATTACAATGATGGAAGATCAGATGAATTTTTTAAAAAATGAAGTTACTAATATTTCTCAGACTTTAAAGTGATTTTATCAGATAATAACATAATAACCAAGAGGAGAAGAAGAAAAGGTCAAGTATCAAAAAAGGGTAAGGGATTAAATTACACACAATAGAAAAAGACATGCAATAGATAAATTTATAAGGTATAAGGAAATAAAAGAAAATAAATTCAGCCAAGAACTGGACTCTATAAAAAATAATAATTATTATAACTGAAATGTAGAGCAAATAAAATAAATAAATGGATGGCTTATTGTAAAATTATTTATGGCACAGCCAAACATAAACCTAATGATCTAGAAGAAAGGTCATAAAAATATCCACAATGAATCATGAAGAGATAAACATGGAAAATATAGAAGAGTGGTTAAAAGACATAAGTGATTCAGAGACAAAAAGTCTAATATACATAATAGCCCTTGTGGATATTATTTAATATCCTAATATGTATTCTCCTATCTCCTTATACTTAATAATGGTATGTTATAATCTTTTTTTCTATTGTGTATAACTTATTCCCTTCCCCCATTTTATACTTAATCTTTTTTTTCTTTTCCTCTTGGTTATTATGTTTTCCATCTGATGAAGAAAATCATTTTAATGTCTGAGAAATATTAGTAATTTCATTTTTAGAAAAAAAATCAAAGCTAATCTTGAGTCCTTACAATTTTACATATTTTTGGTTTACTCTTACTCTCAGAGTATAATCTTTTAGAGTCCTAACTCCTAGGGTGTAATTCTTTGGAATCCTAATCCAGTTCATGGAAAGTTTACCAGGGCCTCCAAATCCAGTTTCCTTGATTCTAATCTTTGTACAACTAACACCACAAGTTTGTCAAAAGAGATCTTGTGTAGTTTCTCAGCTTCTCAGTCCTCTCTTCAGGAAATGGCAGATGTCCCTAGGATAAAATCAGTCTCCAATACAGGCCTTGACTTTTCAGATTTTCTTTCTTTAGATATAGCAATTATTCATAAACCATAATTTATCTTTGGATTGTGAGCTCTGTGATATCTTTATATCATGTTAAAATATTTTTTCCTCTGGATACAGAAATGGGTTTTCCATTTTTCTCACTTTTAAATCTCCTATGTCTAGCACAATCAAAACAACCAACACATACATGCTTAATATGTCATAAGCAGTGTCCTAATTTATTTCTAGGAAAACCATTGTGAGATAATTACAATAATCTCTATTTTATCTACATGGAAACTGAGACTAGGAAAGTTTAAATGACTTGCTCACAACTGTGTAACCAGCAAGTGGGGATGGCAAGATATGAACCTGATACTATGACACTAGACACCAAAATCTTAACCACCGCAATATGAATTAAGAGCATAGTGGTTTGCAACAATATCTCTTGAATAAACTAATTGAAAATTTAATTTCATGCTTTTATTCTTCTCATGTGGAAAATGTTTCTAAACTCTGTTTTCACAGAGTTGTGAGATTACTATATAAAGTAAGGTATATCTAGGTTCTTGCAAATATTTGGCCTTTGTCTTGACTATGGGTCAAAATTATGTGGATTTTTCGTTGTGGGAGTAAGAGTTTAGGAATTCCCACTAATCCATAAGCACAGCCTCCAGGTTCTTTCTGGATTGAAACATTGATAACACTTGTTTCCTTATCATCTTGTACATTGCATTTAATTTGAATTACAGCCCCGCCCAAATCTCACTTAATTAAGGCTTTCTGTTAGTTGGGTTCTGGTTTTACAGAACTGCTGTGATTATCTGTTTCTTATTTTCAAAGGACTTTGTTTTTGCCCAAAGTAAGATACCAAGGCCTAGGGCAATATTTTGTTTCTTAGAAAACTTAGATGTGTAATGATTTATAATCTCTATTATTGTTGCCAACTAACATTTATTGAGTATCTCCGGGTTATATTTGATTATACTAAATATTTCCTTGATTTGAAGGTGTGTTCTTTTGCATTTAATAATGTATAAGTACTCAACACAAAGAAAAATAATGTATGTAGATACAATGAATGTTGGTCATGAAAATACTTACTTTATCACATTAGGATTCATACAAACATATCAAAAAAATACTATTCCACCATTACTAATGTATTTTTTTTGGTCTTTATGTGTAATTCTATGCTTATATAGTGTTATTGATATGTTTATTTTGTTTCTGTTCTATATTTTTTCTTTATATCATTTTCTATATAAGTTTGATCAAAATAATTATTATGGAAATGTTACAGTGTTCCATTACAGAATATTATGTTTCTATAGAGCATATAGTTCATTATTTTTACAGTGGCAATATAATTCATCATATAGATGTACAAATGATTTGCCTATTTCCTTTATTATAAGATATATCAAGTATTTCTAAACTTTATAATTATAAATAGTATATAATGTGTAATTTCATGTATTTAAGATTATTTACTTAGGATAAATTCTAAAATATATGATTACTGAAACAAAGGTTAATAAAATTGTTTTCATGGTTATTGACAAACAATAAATTTACTTTCTATAATTAGTTTTGTCAATTGCAAATCAAAAGACAGTAATGGTTTTACTGTCTTCTTTCTATCCACTTGTATTCACACTTCAGCATTTTTTTATTGTTTATTTATTAGCATCTAAAAATGTGTTTTGATATTTGGAAACTAATAATAGACATTTTTAAGAGAAAAATTTTCTTTAAAAATACATGGGATGGTTATGTTTTGCCATGGAATATGTTCAGAACATCAATTTGAAGACTGAAGGAATGAATAATCTCTAGTAGTCTAAAGAGTTCATCCAACACTAAAGTAAAAATATGCCATTCCATTTCACAATCTTTCATTCACAGAGATGTGAAAAACTCTCAGCATTAGAAGTTAAATAAGCAAAATTAATTTGAGCCCAACTTGTGAATGACATGGTGGTGAAAGCTGATGATCAATTTAATGTTGACCTTTGAGCCCCATAAAGTTTTATCCTCAAGTCTCCCAGATGACTAATTATAGTGGATGCCCTCAGTTTTCATGGCTTTTGCTTGGCAATGAATTGTTTGTGTTTAGGCCTGATTCATGTTGATTCCCTTGTCAGTTATACTTCATTCCAGAGAGACCTTAAATCACCCAGGTTCTTTTTTGAAGTTAGCTATAAGCAAGGATATCTTGAATCCATTGTGCTAAGGACAGAGGTTTAAAACAAGAGGTGAAGTTCAGCAAGTTCATGTCAGATTTTAACATGTTCCAGAATTTCTCACAAGTCTAACAAAATGAGAGGTTGATGCATTAACTCCTTGTGGTCCTGCTTCTGCTTTAGAATATCTTTTCCCTGACATATACCAGTTTCAGTTGTGAATAAAAATAATAATAATAAGCACTTAGTCAAGTACTCTTTTTCTTCAGGTCACAACATTTACAGAAGTGCTTTAGCCAAAATCATATAGAGCTTCCAAAGGAAGAAACTCTTTTGAATTCTGCTTAGATTGACTAAATGCTAACAGCTCTTTCTCTAAGGGTAGAGGAAGAAACCTGGGTGATTGGAGGCTGGGAGCAAAAGGTACATTAAAGATTATTCTGATATTAGTTTACTTTGAGCTAATCAAGTCCAGATGACCCCATTTTATTGCTCAAGGTTCATATGTCATTAAAATATGGCCCTAGAACTCACTTTGATGCTAAAGGGTAGAGCTGATCCATTCCATGCTTTCCCTTTGGGCCCTTAGCCTCCAGAATAAATAATCTATACTCACCTTAGAAAATGTGTTAAAAATTCTGACTCTTTATATGTCACTGACACTAAAATATCTGTAAATCAATATCTGGTGAAATCATGACAAAATAATTTTCAGCTCAGTGTCCCATTTGTCAAGAGGCCAGATGTCTAAGCTAAAATATTTTTTTCTTTCACACAAGTTTTTCTCTCAAATACTAAAGATTGGCCTTTTTGATAATACTTAGAAACTTAAAAAAATATATGGCCAACTAAAATTTGCATTTCTATATGGAAGTTTTATGTATGTACTTTAGTCAAGAAGCCATTCCATCATTTCATTAAATAAATAGTTCTTAAGAGAAATCAGGGTTGTCTTCTGAGAACACTGCTTGATAGTTGCATGAAGCTAAGAGTATTATAATGCAACCTGTAAAAGCTAGTTAATGACTATTGATGTGAAAGATCTCGACATGCCAGGTGTGACATTTATCTCACCTAAATAACAAAGGAAACATAATTAAAATATTGTTTATCTGAGCAGTTAGTCCCCAGTGAGAATGATTTATGTCTGAAAGTGCTTCAGAGCTGTAAAGTAGTACATAATAAGGGAGTGCTAATAACAGAGAGGAGGGAAATACATGCTAGAGAATGCTGTCCATATAAGTCTTTGGTAAATGTGTCATTGAAATGCTCACATTGGTTCCAACCCAGGATAAAGTCCCAATGCCTCTTCAAAATAAGGTAGATATATTGATATTTTAAGGTACTGTCTATTTAAGGAACTGAGCTATCTAAATAGATAGATTAAAAAACCTTCTCTAGAATCAAAGTTGAAATATTCTTTCTTCCTCTAAGTTACCTTCTAAACTTAGAAAGCATGGAGTAAAGGTCAGAAAATAAGTGAAGAGGGAGAGCTCTTGAGTCATACTGCTGGAATTTGTATTTTGCCTCCACTAGTTTCTAGCCATGTTGCTGTGGTTCTGTTATTTTGCCTCTGAAGGCTCTGTTTTCTCATCTAGAAAAAACAATAATTTTTTCTTTCTCATAGTAAGTTCACAAATAGATAACCCTTAGAGTCCAAGAGAATATGAATTAACTGAATATATTGAGACAAAGGGAACCCTCAAGTTATAAATAATAAGGCTTTGGTTGAACCGGAAATATACTCCTCTTTTTGCTCCAAGAGTAAAGGGCCTCATTCACTTATCCAATGGTTCTAACATATTTCAGAAATAATCTGAAGGCATACCAAAGATTTAATATTTTTGTAGTGGAATGTGTACATTTTCACATTAAGTAGGTAAATCACAAATAGGCTCACTGCAGCTCAAATCATGTTTAACCTTAAAATGAATTTGTTCCAAATTATGTAAGTTGTGGCTTTTAAAAGTCTGTGGATTACCAAATTTCAGATAAGGGATTACAGATATATGTCCTGTTGCGGAGAGCATGGGGTGAGAAGAGCCAAGCCCTGCTACGAGAAACACTTTGATTATCGCCAAAAAAAAAAAAAGCTAATCCATGTGCAATTAATTTATAGCTAAAGTTTGTATATTACATTGTTTAAAGCTTCATGAAGGGCGAATGAAGTTATCTGAGAAAAGTTAAAAGTCACAGTGACAGTCCACATTGCTTGGGCAATTATCTTGTTAAGGCAACAAATATTGTCCTGAATGAGCAGAGTTAGTATGCTGAGGTTTTGTTGAAGCTTGATATGAGTAACTCTCCCATCTTCTCCCCTTTCATATCAGTCAGAGAGAATTGTCACAAGAATTGTTACTGACCACTTTCAGGGTATATGATTCTTTTTTGGGAAGAAATAACCATTCTTCCCTAGTGATGAGCAGAGAATAGAGACTAGTGACTGAGCGCTAACTAATTCCTGGTCATTGTCAAATCTTAAAGTTAAGTGATGATAAAATCAAAATTAATCTTTTGAGAGTGGAAAAATATGGCAGTGGAAAATTAAGTATGGTGTATATTGACAAATGCATCATTTGCTCTGTATCATAAAAGATAAAGTAATCTATAAGACTGACAGAATCTACTTTGTAGAGGCTTATTTAATGAGATAATAAAACTTTGGAAGTCAAACTTAATCCTCCAATATTCTGCAAGAGAAGTTTTTCTCCCCCAAAATCTCTTGGTATTGATTTTAAAATAAAATCACACATTGGAAAAAGCAAGTATAAGGCATTAATAACCTATAAATATCCTTTAGTTACAGCCAAAAATCAATAAAAGATAAAATGAATGATTATTATATTTGAAATATTGATTTATAATTTTCCATTCTCTACTGATTTAGCCTGAATTAATTTTGGTTAATGTCAAAGGGGTTAAATTATTTTGATCAGCTGTTTATTCTTGCATAGGTCTCACAAATTCCTACCTTTGCCCTCCAGCATTGCCTTATTCACTCTGTTTTCTCTCCTACAACACTCTCCTTGCCCGTCACATGTTAGGAAAGTTTTTTCTATTAGGTTTCCTTCAAAGGTTATCTCTATTCCCTAAAATGTCCTTTGACACACTCTTATCTCTTTTGCAAACTCTTGGAATTAATTTTACCTCATTAGTTCTTCACTTCACATTGTTTTCTTTTTAACAGTTTTTAAAAATACTTTTAAAGTATTTTAAAAATCCTTTATGTGATACTTTTCGATATCTGTTTGTGTGTGTCTACATTTCTCAGTAGACTGTGTTCAATTTTTATCATTGTATCATAATAGCACATAACCTAACAGACAACCCAGAGGAGAAAATAACTGTTGGTTAAATTTATTTTTCAATTGGTATATTAGACCAATTTCTAGAAAATTGTTAAGGTCTCTGTAGCTCATATGAAGGAAACCAGAACTCAACTGAGCAAAATTAGATGAATGGCGGTCAGAATATACATTGTAGAAAACAAAAAGCCTTCTGATATTGGAAGAGATGGCTAATTCACCTGCTGGCAATGTTGTATTCGTACTATGCACTGTGTTGAGTTCCTATTATAGAATTCAACAAAGAGATGTCATGTGAGAAGCAGCCAATCCAAGTAAAAGAGGGTAAGAGTCAGAAACCTCTAAGCTGACACCAAATGAGATGGAGGTATTTGGAGGAAAGAGCAGTTAGGGCTGTGGTGTCTGCCTCTAGGGGATGTTTCTGTCCTCTTACTGCTTAGCCATTGCCTTGTGGAACCCACCCAGTTTCCAGCTTAAGCAGCGATATTTTATGAAGTAGATAGGTATACAAGCATTTGGTTATAAATGCTTTAATATATTAATTGATTTGTTTCCCTCACTCCTCTGATATAGCAATCCTAACCCTAAATCAATTATAAATACATACATACATACATACATATATAAAGAGATAGAGATAGATGTCTATACAGGCATACCACTTTTTATTGTGTTTCACTTTATTGTGCTTTTTAAAAATTGAATGTCTGTGGCAACTGTGAGTCAAGCAAGTCTATTGTGCCCTTTTTCCAACAGTGTTTGCTCACTTCAGGTCTCTCTTTCATATTTTAGTAATTCTTGAAATAGTTCCAGTCCTGCACCAGCAAAAATATTATGATTCACTGAAGCCTCAAATGATGATTAGCATTTTTTAGCAATAAAGTATTTTTTACTTAAGGTAGGTACATTATTTTTTAGAGATAATATTATTGCACACTTACTAGACTACAGTATGGTGTACACATAACTTTTATATGCACTGAGAAACCAAAATTTTTGTGTGACTCGCTTTCCTGTGATATTAGCTTTATTGAGGTGGTCTGGAGCCAAACCTGCAATATCTCGGAGGTATGCCTGTATACATAATATATGTATGTATATATATATATTATATATTTAGAGAGAAGGCCTGCAACATGAGTGAAGATATGTAGCTAGACCTAATATAGTACATGTTACTATATCATGTTTTAAGAGGTTTAAACATTCCCGAGAATTTTGTTTTGCTTTGGTTTTGCTTAATGGCATGATGAGTCAAATAGTCAGTCTTCTTAAAACTCTAAAAGGTGAGTGATTTATTCTCCCCTCTCCCTACCCCCAGGGGTTTATATATGCTGCTGGAGTTTTATGGAATTGGGAAAGAAATGGAAGAAAACTGAAAGGATATTTACTATTAGAGTCTATGATGATAATCTTTGTAAATAACTTTATCTTGGTATCTAAGCGACTTATTTTCATGGTGATAGAGAGGAATCGTTTTCAGGTAGGAAATTTCTTCCAGGGTGAAATTCCTTCCCTGGTGCTTCCACTGCCCCAGGGGCAACACTGATTAAGTAACTTGAAAATTGTCACAGTATCCCAGGGAAGGAGAAGCAGAGCCAGAGAAAACTTGAATTCATCTAACTGCAAGGTTATTGGATCCCTTTTCATACGTTTTTTACTCTGAAGAATTTCAGGAATGGGATAATGATAGTGTTTACCTCAAGGGGTGGTCTAGTGGATTAAATGCAATAATATCACAAAGTCTGGAGTATACTAATTGTCCCTAAGGCTATGCATTGCTTTTATGGATGTGCTAACGGTATAATCCTGTTGTTGTTGTTTTTAATTCAGTGAGAATATCTTGCTTCAGGAAAAAATAAAAATCAGAATAGAAGAAGAAGCAACCTGTTGCTTTTGAGAATTGCTAACCATCATTATGTGCATGGCAGGGCGGGTGAAGCAGGTTATATCACATTTGAACTCATTCTAGCGGTGGTGACCCTTTCTCAAACCCAGATGTTTAAATGACTGCTCAATGGGGATGTTCAGGATTATAAATATGTCCCCGCTGCTCCTACTGTCTGCCTGCTTTTGAATGTGTAAAATCACCCAGCGCACTTGGTAGGAGCAGCGGTCGCCATTCAAATCCACAGGAAAATTAAAAGGTGACCAGAAACCTTTCTTGTAGCAAAGGCTTTCAACAGATGCCTAAAGTGAATAAATGAAGGTCAAGGCAATCTGTTTGCTAATGTATTATTGGATATAAGTCTATGGGAAATAGTTTATGATTTAATTGAGAGACATATCAATCTAGATAATCATAAACACAAATGAGAGCACATTTAAATTTTCAACTTTAGAAACACGAAGGCAAGTTTGCAACACGGTATGGATCACATAATCTTTTTCTTCATCTAGGCTCTCAGCTGCAAATTTAATATCTTCAGAAAAATAGAATCTTACAGCTTGACTATGTAATACTAAGAGTAGTATTATTAATACTGAGAGTAGCATTAATGGCAACGATGTATTCAGGTTAGGCAGTTCCTCTGCTTTCTACTATTCTGTAGTTTAGCATCCCCGTTTTGGGGGAAATTTTCTTTGTATGCTTTTACACTTTGTTATCAGCTTCCACTTCATTAGACAGCATTCTCCAGGATAGCAGGGATTTTACTTTTCTCATTTCTTTTTACAAGGTACTCAGCAAAGCAACTGACACACAGTAGACACAATAAATAGGGTAGGATATATTAAAAATTAATAAAGACCAGTTATATTGTCTAAAATGTTACCAAATATCAGATACTAAACTGAATATCAGCAGGAAAATGATTCCAGATTTTCAGATATTCTAGTTCCCCCTTTAGTTCCTCCCTGAGCACAAGACCTTATCATGCATATTTACACATAGACCCACGGACTCAACTAGAAAAGAAAGCAATGGGGAGGTAGTCTTTGTGGAGAGTATCCTGAAGATCTGAATTTGTTTTAAATGTTCTCTTAATTTAAGGAGATTACACATTGAGGTGATTCTCTCAGCATCCAGTCGAAATCACCAGAGATTGACAGAGAGATGATGATAGACAGATCCTTCCAATGGTGGTGTCTGAACTCCATTTAACAGAGAACAAGATGTAGACTCAGACAACCTGAATCTTAATCTTATTGTATCAGTTCCAAGCTTGATCTTGTGCAAGCCACTTGGCCTCAATAAATACACAGATTCTCATGTGTTAATTAAAATAAAATCCGGCATGTGACTTTCACTGGCATCAAAAGACATGTGACCTGTGAAAGTGATTTGTAAACTGTGAAGGAGTAGCCTAATACTGACAGGGTTAGTACTCTCAATTGTTAGGCTTGGTAAAAGACTTTTGATGACCTAATTTTTAGAAAGATTAGAGCAGTTTGATAGAAAAAGTAGAAAAGTCAAAGTATTAAGTTTTGACTAAAGGAAAGGGCTGGAATAATCTAATGTATGAAGCCACTATCAGAATGGGAATCTAACCACTTATGTTACTCTGTAACTTCATATTTCACCTGTAAACAACTAATATATGTCCCTAATAGTGATGCTTCTCCTGTTGGTATAAGTAATTTAATTAAAAAATAATTTCTTATTTTCTGAATACAATTATGCAATAGTATTGTCCATTCTTTCTCCATTAATATTCAATATTTGCAATGCTTGTCAAACTTCAACACATGTAAAAGTCACCTGGAGAGATATTTTCAACACGGATTCCTGGGTCCCCATTCTAGAGATTCTGATTCAGTAGACCTGGGATGGAGCCAGAGTTTTCTTTTTTCTAACAGGCTCCTGGATGATGCTGGCCCACTAAGCTCTTTTCTACAGAGCGACAGTGAACAAGAACCACTGTAGGTGATTTCCTCCCTAATTAACAGCAAAGAAAGATATTTCAAATGGGTAATGCAATGTTTTTAATAAGATTTTGAAAATTTCGAAGAGAACACGGATATAGGCAAAAATATATTTTAGAATGCATGGTGTGTAGGATTTCTTAGGAATCAAACCCTGAGGAAGAGATTTGCATAAAAGAATAATAACGGAGTGTATGCTTATGAATGACACCTTTAAAGGAATGAGAAAAACAGCCCTGGGCATAGCAAGAATATTGAACTGTGATGGAGTTGCTACAAAAGACAGAGTCAATTCTACAGAGGCCTCAACAGCTGCTCTAGCGCCTCAGAGTTGTCCCCATTCAAGGTAAGAGGGTCAGGCCTTTTCACCCTCACATTGACCAGTAAATTGATGTGGATCTACTCTGGGAAGGGAGTAATATTGGGTGAAGGGATATCCTTCAGGGAGGACATAGAGGAATTCGTGGAGAAGGACTCAGCCCTGAGCACTGAGAAATACTTCTGGCAACTTAGGAGATGAAGTGCCTTACACTGAGCGAAGGAATTTAGAGTGCATGACCTGATTCATCAAAAATTGTCTATTTGATATTTTGAATTAGTTCCATTTCTCTAGGATTCAGGTACTGAAGTTTATACTTCAGTTGTAGATTACATGGTTAAAATCATATATTACTTCCAATCTGAAACATCTAAAATTTGGAGTCAGCAAAAGTAAACCAGGACCTCATAAAAGGGTGTACCCCTCATCTTGCAACATTTTTTATTGTTTCCTGCTTTTGAATGACCTGGAAATAGTGTATCAGCACTTTAGTTTCAAAACTGTCAGTGTAAAGTTTGTGAAATGAAAAATGGCGAGAACACAGTGTTCCTTGAACTAGTTCGCCTTTTGGTAAAAGCAATATAGTAATTGATTTGGTCTGGAATTATAACCTTTGTCCTAACCCACCCCACTAACCCAACAAATATATTAGTTAAATATGATTCAGATAGGATGATTTCGACAATCAATTTGGGCAAAATAATTAGACATCAAATTATTTTATTCAAGTGTACTATGTTACTTTTATTGATGTGAGAAGAAACAATATGGATTATCCAGCCCTTTGCCTTTATTTTATAGATTAATAAACTGAGGTCTAGGGATTAATTGTCATTCAGTCTTTTAACTAGTATTTATTGAGCCTCTGCAATGTGCGGGCATGTAGCTAAATGCAAAAGATGAAAGAGAGAATAAGAGACCTCTTCCCTTGAACCTCTTGTTCATGCAGCTTAAAGTTTTGAGAGGTGTCTAATAAAAAAGAAAACAAAAACTAAAGAAAGAAGAAAAACAATTAGAAATCATGATACAAATGGAGTTAATAATCACATTATAATAAAAGGACAAAAACAGGGCTCCAGGGCTTCCCTGGTGGCGCGGTGGTTGCGCGTCCGCCTGCCGATGCAGGGGAACCGGGTTCGCGCCCCGGTCTGGGAGGATCCCACATGCCTCAGAGCGGCTGGGCCCGTGAGCCATGGCCGCTGCGCCTGTGCGTCCGGAGCCTGTCCTCCGCAACGGGAGAGGCCACAGCAGAGGGAGGCCCGCATACCACAAAAAAAAAAAAAAGGGCTCCATTTGAGCGGGAGTTAGGGAAGGTGACTTTAAGACCCATAAAAGGACCGGTGAATCCACCAATGAACAGAAAGGAGAGCATTTCAGGCAGTGAAGAGCTTGGCATTTTCAACAAACAGGACAATCCACTGAGATGCAGCGTGTGGGGTATTTTAATGCGATGAAGTGGCCTTAAAGTTTGGAGTTTGCACTTAGATTTTATTTTAATTTTGATGGGAAGTCATTCAAGATGCTGTAACTTGGAGATGGGCTGGGAAAGAATGACTTGGCCAAATGGAAGCTGGGTAACCTGTAGATTGTTATCAATGTAGGGTGGGTGTTGAGTGTTTGTGACAAGGGTTACTTTGGGGAAGACCAGATGAGCAATTGTATTTGCCAAGGCAAAGAGAGATGGCTCAGTAAAAACACTGTAATAGAGAAATCCAGAACGTTTTGAGGCAGGACTTAGGGAAAAGCTAAAAAAATAAGAGTGAAATATAGTTAAAAAGGAGGAGTGTAGAAAGAATAGGTTTGTGAGAGTGATGTTTAGACATCAAGAGTTTGGTTTGAACTCTAAATTTGAAATGTAGTTCATCCAGGTGAAGTCCAGAAAGAGGCAATGTGGTATACAAGACTAATTCATTAAGTGGAGATACAGTATCTTATATTCTTCACAGGGAAAACTTGACCTTAGCAAAGAAATCTTAGCTAACCAAGATTAATTAAGAAGAACCTTATTGAAGTATCACTGACAAATAAAAATTGTACATATTTAAGGTGTACAACGTGATGCTTTGATATATGTATACATCATGAAATAATTATCACCATTAAGCTAATTAGCATGTGTTTTTTAAATTTTCATTCTATTTAGCTGGTTATTCTTAGACTGTATTCTTTGCTCAGGACCACTATTAGGCCTTAAAACATTTTAGCTTCATAGATGCTATTTTCTTCTCATCCTATATCTTTTCTCTACAATCTCATGGCTTCATTTATTCTCTGTGGCTTCATTTATTTCTCCACCTCAAACAGTTTCCCTGAGTTTCCCATGCATACATCCAATTGCCTACATGCCAAATTTTCTTAGATCTTTCAGATAAATATCAAGCTTGTGTACAAAGCCAAAGAAGTTAATGATTTTCACAGGAAACCTGTGAATGATACTCTGTGAAATTGTGCAATGTACTGATCTTTTAAGATTCCTATATCTGTGAACCTCTCCATCTATGTATGCAGTCAAGAACCAAAATTTAGGGCTTCCCTGGTGGCGCAGTGGTTGGGAGTCCGCCTGCCGATGCAGGGGATGTGGGGACGTGGGTTCGTGCCCCGGTCCGCGAGGATCCCACGTGCCGCGGAGCGCCTGGGCCCGTGAGCCACGGCCGCTGAGCCTGCGCGTCCGGAGCCTGTGCTCCGCAACGGGAGAGGCCACAGCAGTGAGAGGCCCGCGTACCGCAAAAAAAAAAAAAAAAAAAACTCCAAAATTTAATCTTTAAACTTTTTTCTCCCACATCCAATTAGTCATTGAGTTCTGCCCCTGTATCATATATTTCCATAGCTCTCTATACCTATCGTACATAAAAATTTAAATATAACTAATTATATACTTGCATGATTATATAATCATTATGAAACTCCCCTTGTAGGCTGAATTTTCTGTGAAGTCATAGACTGTTTTGCTCACTGTTATAACCCCTATATATAATGCAGTTCTGGCATATAATAGGTGCTAAATACATGCTTTTCAATGAATTAACAAAGCATATCAGTAAAATTAAATATTTTATAAAATATTGTCTCAAATCTTTTTTAGAATTATGTGACTCTTTTGAGGATCATAATTTTCTACTCATTATCACAGCCAAATATTCTCAGTATGTTTTGTGGCTTTTTTTTCTTTCTTTTGGAAATACAACTACATTTACTTTGATCACTAATAAACACTTTAGTTTAATGAGCTCATTTCTTCTCTAGTTATGTAGAGAAATAAACCAATTAGACAAATAAAACTCCTGATATTTCAAATATTTTGATGTAGAACAGACAGTAGTGTTTAGACACAGTGCATATTGGCTTTCAAATCACAGACATTTAATAGATACATTATGGATAAATTCATAAATGAAAGAATGAATGAGTAGTATTTTAAAGCAATATAGGTCATAAAAATATATGCCCAATATCTGACCTGATTATTTCATACAGCACATTCTCTATGATTTTTTTTAATACAGCACTATCTTAATTAGTAAGGTTAAGGGGGTTGGCTACATTTCTATCAAGTTTTTCCCTTCTCCATATTACTCAAAGTTCACAGAACCCTAAATAGCATTGCAGGTAAATTGTGATTCAAACTGAGACATCAACTAGTACAATTTTAACCATTTGCTTAACAGCTTGAATTTTAGCAGAATGAACTTTCATTCTTGGAAATCTTCACTGCATCTTTTGATGTCAAAGGGCAGGTAGTGAAGAATCATAGTATTTTGAGCAAATAGAACCTTGGAACAAAGAATATATACAGTGTTTATTATCACTTATGTTTAACTGCTAGATTATTGCCCCCCTAGGATTATGGAAATTTCATGAAAAATTTAGGAAGTGTCAGGATTAAACTAGGTGTCAGGAATTCACGCTGTTTCTCTCTGCCTAAATGTTTTAATAATATTCATTGTGTTTAATAAGTGTTAATTGGTGACATATGATCTAGTTATCCATTTGCTTTAATGAACAAAACATTCAGGGAATTTCAGCAAAGTTTGGATGCCTACTATTTACAAGGCAGCATATTTGATTCTGGGTAACTAGAAAGAAGAACCCATTTTTACATGGAATATACAAATGTATAGGAGAAGACATATGCATCCACAACCATCATGCACATCAAACAGAAGTGAGTATAAGAATGAGACTGGTGTACAAAAAGAGAGATCAATTCTAACTATGAGAAGCGGTCCTCAATACAAATTTGAAAAAATATATATGTATAAATCTGTGCCCAATCATGGTAGTAATTTTCCAAACTAAATTAGTAGCATGAGTCAAAACAATAGAAGCAAGAAGATATTTTCACATCACTCAGTTCAAACATAAAACTAGCAAAGTTGCTAGATTTTTACAAATTTTGAACAACTACCATTTACTTATCAGGTAGTTTAATGTTAGTATATTCTAATACATTTATTTATGTCTTATCAAATCAGTGGCCCCAATGTGGGGAACAGTAATAAAAATATTTAATCTCTGTAATATAAGTAATGCTTTCATGAATCAAAAAAAAAATAAAAACCTGTGGAAGTAATTTACTTTAACACTTGATCTTTCATTTCCCAAAGAAATAAAGTTAACAAAGACTATGTAAATTTATCCTTAATTTCTGATGTTGATTGAAGTGTCATTTTGTTTTGTTTTCAAACATCAACCTGGACCTCATAACTTTCTACTTTACTTAAATATTTGAAGAAAAAACCCCACCAATTTCTAGTTGATACCTTGTTTACCAAGTGATAAAGTCAGGAAATACATTACATGGGATAACTAGCAGCTTCTTTATTAGCATCCTGTAACTAGACTCCTAAATAATCGTAAATCAGCGTGGACCAAGAATTACATTCTAGTGTTGTACATAATCTGCCACAGCAAGTTCTCAGCTTATTGAAGTTTTACTTGGGCAACTCTGGTGAAATAGGTCTGAATCCATCTAAGCAGTGTCAGCTATTAGAGAACATTTCTTCTCAATCTGATTGAAACCTTTCACTTCTATTCAGCTCAATGATCCCCAGACAGATGCAAAATGTATAGATTTTTATATTTGTAACAAAAGCTTAGTTGAATGCAAAGGGAATCTCATTTATTAAAAGATAGGTGCACATGTCTGCTCAGCTCTTTGTATGAATATTAGAAATCCCCTCTACATCTTCAGTCTGGGTTGACAGGGAAAATGTTTGCGTATAAATCACTATTTAGCTAGAAACAAGTTTTCACTTGCACTATGAAGAGAAGCTGTGGTATACCAAGAAGACTATATATACAACCATTTTTATTTAAAATTTCCTAACAGTGCCTGGCACATTGTAGGCATAATCTATATCTAATATCTCTCTATGTATATACCTATATTGCTGTGAGTATCTATATTCATATTTATTTAATGAAAGAATGAATGAGTAATATATCTCTTACCACAATTATATTTAAAGTGTAATTATAAGTTCCTGTGAAGTACAAAAGTTGATTGTAATTAAGCCCTTTACAACAGTATATATAACTAAATTTAAAGCAAACAATAACAAAAATACAATATCAGAATGAAAAAAAAACTGCATTCTGCCGAGATAGCAAATCCTTTAAAATGTTTTATTTAAAGGTACTAAGGTCATAGCCTTGGACAAAAGTGATATAATCAAGCCTGTATAATAAGTGGCTTTTTATGTAAGTATATATAAGGAACCAGCATGAGAAATAACTGTAGCTAAGCAACAAATATCAAGAGCTGGCTTTCAATCAACAGGCAGGTCTCTTTTTTGCTCTCTGCAATTAACAGAATACATTTCTGAGCTTGGAGTCATGAGACCTCTGTCCAGAATTGGAAGTGCAGTTGTGATCATGAATGTTACTCATTTCATAAAGGAATCAAGTTTCTTACTTCAGTCTTATTAACAACCAGCCACAGGCACCTAGACTAGCTGGCACAAGATTGTTAGTAACAAATTAAAAACAAAGTGTTCCATTTTGTTTACCTTAAAGGTCTTCAAAAGTTGTAGCTATGAGTATAATCAAATTAATATTTTGACAACTATGCCAACAATTTGGTTTTGGTTTCATGTTAAAAATAAATAGGCAACATGATGGTAGACAGCCTGGTGTGAAATGATTTGCCAATCAGAATAAAGCCCATAAAAATTATGAGGATTAGGCTCATTTTATTTTCTACAAAATTGACATATGCTACAATAAGGCCAGCAGAAATTACCAAATCTGTGAACTTATATTCAGTCCCATTTGGGTCACCCACTTTGTGTGACTTTGGATACATCACTAAAGTCTTTGGGCTTCTGTTTTCATCATTGATACCTGAAAATAAGGCCCTAAGTCCTTGGTATCTCACAGGATATTCAAGAGGATCCAATTATTTGATAAAAGACTTTCAGATTAATGTGGTCAGCTACTGCTTCTGATTTATTTTCTGCCACTTTACAATTGAAATGTACTTTACTACCCTCAAACAACTGATTTCTAAGATGGCATGAGCATTTCAGATCCCTATTCACTTCACTGCCCTGTGGTGTATTTCATACGTCAATATGCCTTTAAAGGCCACAGCTCTGGTAGTGCAACATATCCAGGGGCAGAAATAGACCAGTTACAGTGTATTGCAACTTGAGAGGTGAATCAGTAATTAGAAGTCGTTCGAACAGAAAACAATTGGGAGTGAGGTGTGAAGGAGAGGATTCCCAAGGAAAAAGCCAAAGAGTGTACATTAATGAGAGCAAAAATGTCATCTATGAAGAATTCATCCATATGCTGTATGTATGTGTACATATGTATATGTGTATATATATGTTGTATATAACATGTATATATATACACACACATAATATTTATGGACATTAGAACAGAATAAAAGAAAATATTCGCAACGTATAATAAAATAGGAAAAAATTATCCAGAGCTTGAGACATATCTGCAAATCTATAGGTTCATTAAACCCAAGAAAATTTGAAAATCTGAACTCTTAAATAACAGTTCTGTGAAACTTTTGAGTGTCAAGGAAAAGGAAAATTATTTGTCCTGATTATTTTAGTTCTCAAAGTTAACCCGAAGAAATACTAGAGGATCTGTCCAGAACTTTACATATATTGAATAAGTATGGCTCATCTCAGAATTTGTATACTAATTAAAATAAGAAGTAACTAAAAGGACCACAGTAGAAAACATAAATATGACATGATTATCACATACTATTAAAAAATACATGTGCACACACATATGCATGTACACAGACCACTCACCACTTTCTACAGAATTTATTTTCCATATGTCTGAAAAGAATATAATAATCAGAGTGGTAATAATTTGAATCGTAGACTATTTTTCTTTCTTTATGCATATAGTTTATATTCTAAAATGCTCTGATGATTTCACAGCACCATTTCAGGTGTTTTGGAATATTTGATAAAGTACTTGAATTAAAATAAAATTAGATTTTCACTTTAAATAAGAGGGAATTCCACATATTTTAAATAATTTAAAGTAAGTTAGATAGCAGGATAAAGATTGTAAAATAAAATAAAATAAAATGCAGATAAATATACTGTGGGTCTTGAGAGGAAAAGACTACCTACAAAATTAGAATAAAAAGTTCATATAGGATGACCTCTGTCTTGTACTGTAGGTGCAAATATTAGCATTTCTGGAAAGCAATTTGTACATAAATATTAAAGTCATTACATTTAACCTAGTAATCTACCTCTAGAGATTCAAGGTAAGTACATAATCAGAAATCCTATAAATATTTATGTATAAGATTGTTCATTATGGAAACAGTATACTATTCAATATATAGCTATAGTTAAATTAATTACCATTCATTTACATGACAGAAAATGTTGCAGAAAATAAATTATTAGTAAATTATTTTTTCAAAGAATGGTATTCAAAGTATCTATTCTACAATATTAAAGTACAAGATGCTAATATGTGTAAACTATACAGTCAGATCCCAAATCTTTTTTTTTTAACTCTATAACATATATCTTATCTAGAGAGTTTGATCAGAAGAACAGAACCACAGAGAATGTACCCTAGGGATCAATTCTTACATAATTATGGGAGCCTGAAGTCATTATAGGTCAGCAGGACTAGGAGTAGAAAGGAAAGCTGGACATATAGTGAGGAAAAATTAGGACAAATGAAGTCCAAAGGGATAAATTGTAACTTAAGAGAACAAACTGGAACCCGTGAAACAAACTGGAGCCTGCATCTATCTCTCATAGCCTCTAACCTCAAAGACACTGATGAAATGCAGTATGACTATACACAATGATGGTGACACAAGAAATAGCCAGAAATAAATGAATTGGCTTTTCTTCTGGTGAAATGATGGATAATATTTATTTTCTTCTTTATATTTTCTTACTTTTAGATCATGTATGTTTTTTCTAATGGGAAGAAAATATTTTAAAAAGTTAAATATATGAGTCCATGAAAAACTAAGAAATAATAAGTAATTCACAAACATATTAAAATAAACCATCATGAACCAAGGCAATATCTGTAAAGTAAAAAAAAAAAATCAACACATATTAAAGATGAAAAATCTAGATAAGCAGAGAATTAAATGGTGGTTGCCAGGGACTGAGGGTCGGGGTAAATGGGGAGGTATTAGCCAAGGGTACAAAGTTTTGGTTTTTCAAGATTAATAAAGTTTTAGAGAGCTACTGTACAGCAGAGTGTCTATGGTTTACAATACTGTATTGCATACTTTAAAAATTGCTAACAGAGTAGATCTTATGCTGTTGTTGTTGTTTTTTGGTCATGCCATGCAGCTTGTGGGATCTTATTTCCCTGACCAGGGATTGAACCTGCGTCCTTGGCAGTGAAAGCAAGGTGTCCTGACCACTGGACCACCAAGGAATTCCCAATTTTATGTTGTTTTTATCTCAAAAATAACAATAACAATAAATAAAGAAGATGGTAGGAAATTTTTAGAAGTGATGGATAGGTTTATGGCATAGATTGTGGTGATGGTTGTCTCCAAATTCATCAAGCTGCATACATTAATTATGTATAATCACACCTCAAAGTTCTTTAAAAAATCTGGATAAATATCAACAATTGTTTGAGCTGATATTCTAATAGATAAACTCATAAATAAATGATATATGAATACCAGAGTAAAAATAGACAAAAAATAGGGAAAAAAATGAAGAAATACAAATAAGCAAGTATTAAATTAGGCTCAGTACTAATCAAATGTATTAAAATGAAATTTTTTTTTAACCAAACAGGTTATAAACTTTGTAAACGAGGAAGGTTAATATTGATGAAGATTTGGTGAAATGGAACAGTCACTGCTAATAACAGCCAATTGCTATAATTGTTTAAAGGACTCTGAGAAGGTATATATTGCAGGACTTAAGACAGTATTTTGTTTTTGACAAAATCTCTTGTAAACATCTTTATTAAATAAACTTTCATATATTTCCTTAGTTTGTCAAGAAAAAAATTCTTATTTGACTTTCATGTGTAAACTATTTTTAACTTTAAAAGACTGAAAATTCTTTACTAATGTATATGAAAATCAAATAAAAATTATGTTTCCCTGACAAACTTCAGCTGATGTAACCCATTATATGTTTTCAACTAAGGTACTGGGGAAATTGATATATCAATGAGCTGGAAAGGACCTTACACACTACTTAGTCCATTAAACTCATTTTACATGTGGCAATTTGGACCATAAAGACGTAAAGTAACAGCAGTACAACAGACACCACACAAGCTCATACACACACACACAACTTGTTCAGAAGAAAATTTCAGATCAGAAAATTGTTTAAAACAGTAGCAAAACCCACATATGATACTCTCCAATATTTAAAATGGGAGGTGGAGTTAGATTAGAATAGTTTGTTGTATTTTTTAATTTGTATTTTTTAATGGTGAGGGCCCTTGTTCTGACAGTGAAAAATCAGGTGTTTTTAAAAAAAATAATAATTTTAGTTGCCAAAAATGAATGTGGCTTTCTGGACTTAGAGCTCTTCGGTAGATCCTTGTATGACACAGCAGTTCAGTATGACACTTCATTCCATCCGGTTACCTGAGTGCCAATCTTTTCTCAGCTCCTTACAAATAGCTGCAGGCTAGTTGTGAAGCAAACTCACTGCTGGCAATCAGATTCTCTTCCTATTAAGTCCCTGTTGTGGCACAGCCCAGATAAATGGCTTCACTTCTTGAAGTAGTCACACTCCAGCAGGATGGATTCCAGGATCTGCTTTGCTTGACCTAGGAAGGTAACCACAGACTTCAAGGGACCACCACACGTTGCTGTATCAGCAGTAGGGGAAAGAATTTCTTCAGCGGTGTGCTGTAGATAATGGGTGATGGCATATTCTACTTTGCTGTAACCAAACTGGAAATATTCCTATTTCAGCGTCTGTGATCTTTTAATCCAATTTCCTGTGACAAATACATCTGCTCTGCTTGCCATTCGTTATTACCTTAATCAGCCACCTCTGCAGAAACATTAATGACCCAGTACCTCCTGTTATTAGCTATCCACTATTGTCCAAAAAAAAAAAAAAAAAAAGAGAAGGAAAAAGAAAAAGAAAGGACAAATCAGATGACATTATTTTTATTTTATTTTATTAGGTTGTGTGTTCTCTCCTACTGCTTATTCCCTGAGCTGCATCTGCTTACCAATTACAGCTTAATCATGTCCTTTGGAGCTCAGACTGCTCGTTAGCATTCTACACTCTCCCCTTGAACTTTGATGTCAAAACAAAGCCGCGTCCCTCATACCTGGAGGTCTAGCAAATGTCTAAGAGGGCTCAGGAAGCGATCTGAATATCAAAGGCAAAACAAGAGATCGACACGCTATTCCAAATCCCTTCTTTATGTTACCTGAAGTCAAAAGATTTCGTTTAATTTTGAGCCTTTCATGGATTAACCACTGCCAGGGAAATGCTATTTTCAGAAGAAGATTAATCTTGTACATTGCACATAACCCTGTTCAAAAATCGCGCTGACTGAATGAAAACAACAAGGAGTGAAACAAGGGTGCCTCCAGCCCTTTGGAGGAAGTCTGTAGCAATCAGGCCAGAGAGAAATCCGATTAGGGTTATGGTATCTTAAGAAAAATACAGAGCGTGAACCAGGAATTTGGCTAAGTTTTTGTGCCTTCTCTAGCCTTCCGTTTTGTTCTGAGTTTTAGAGGTTGAACATCTGTACATTTTTTGCTCGTTAGAGTTTGGAGAATACCTATGAATATGTGTATTACGGACACAGGGTGTCATCTTAGAAGAAAAACTACAAGTGAAATAAGACACCTACCCGAAAAAAAGTATTTTATGTGTTCAGTTACCCAAACGACCAATAGGCACCTTGTGTGTGAAACTGATCCATGAAGTCCTGTGAGAAAAGATGCTGACCGTGAGGATAGTATTAGTTAATACAACTGCATAGCAGAAAAAGCACTAACTGCCTTCATGACAAACTTATAGGTTTTCCCTATCTGTGAATGAATCAGTACACACAATATTGCACATAAGCACTACTTGTCTGTTTTTTAACGGGAAATATTTTTCTGCTTCCAGTATATTTTCATTAAGTCAGGAAATTTAGGAAAAGAATAAAGCAAAAATCAGCTCACCACTTAGGAAAAAACAATGGAACCATTTTAGTATATGTGTTCAATTCTTTTTTTCTTTCCTTGTATTTCATTTATTACATGTACATACCCAGTACATAAAGTACATACCCAGTGTACTTAAAATGGTATGCCCTCACTACTTTAAACTTTTTTTTAAAAATAAATTTGTTATTCATTTATTTTTGGCTGCATTGGGTCTTCGTTGCTGCGCATCGGCTTTCTCTAGTTGCAGCGCGCGGGGGCTCCTCCTCGTTGCGGTGCGTGGCTTCTCTTCGCGGAGCATGGGCTCTAGGCGCGCGGGCTTCAGTAGTTGTGGCGCATGGGCTTAGTTGCTCTGCGGCATGTGGGATCTTTCCGGACCAGGGCTCGAACCCGTATCCCCTGAATTGGCAGGCGGATTCTTAACCACTGCTCCACCAGGGAAGCCCTTAAACATTTTTCACTTAATTATTTTACCAATATTTAAATATCCTTCTAGAAGAAAATTTTAAGTGCTAGATTGTATTATATAAAATAGCTGAAGAGCCATTTACATTGTGTAGACGTATCCAATTCTTTAACAGAGGATATTATTTCCCTAATTTTCATTATAATGAAAGTTAATTTTAATATAAAAATATGGCTAGTAAGGGAATTACCAGATATAAGGACATATTTTTTAAAATTTATGTTGTTCATTTGCCCTCCAGGATTTTATAATTTACAACTATATCAGAACCATCGAAGGACTCTTATTTCTTTACTTGCAGGAATATTGGATAGTATTTCTGTTTGACATGAGGTATGTAAATTAGCCTCCCTGTGACCTGTTCTTCATCTGTAAAATGGGGAAAATAATAGTACCTGTTTGTATCAGATCTCTGATGTTCTTGAGGGTAAATTTATGTTAGGGAAATGTCATTTAGGTGTTATTTTGATCTTAGAAATAGTAAACAAATTTTCTAATTGCCTAGATCCTCCTTAAGCTTTTATAGTCAACTTATGATTTTTGTCATTGTATTTACAAGGCTAAGAAATTTGAAAAACATTTTAAATGACCTTTGAATAATGCTTGGCCTCATTAATATACATAATTAAAGGCAAAATATTTCAAGTTAAATTTATACCATATGATTTCATTTTAAATCATTCAATAGTTTGACTTATAGGCACTTAAGATTAATAAAAATACAATAAATTTATAAATATGATAAAATAAATTATTAGGAACATTCTACTACTGTGTATAAACATAATAAGATTTCAAATTAGAATAAAAATTCTTAATAGATTACTAAACAACATATTTGAAATTATAGTTATGAAGATATTACATTAAATATAGGCCAGATTTTCTTTAAGTAACTACTTGTACTTAATTTATCTCAGATGAATAGATTCCTATTCTCCAGGAAAGTAATAAAGTATTTGTTTTTCTCAAATATTTCTTCATTCAATTCTAAATTTTCCTGGTTTAAAATTTGCTCATTCATAAGTAAATATTTGTGTATTTACTCATCAGTACAATCATACAATCAGTACAATCATACTTATCAGTACAATGTTTTCAGTTTTAGTTTTTAGTTAAAAAAAACACTTTATTTAAAGTTAATGTAAAATAAAATTGACTCTTTTGCGATCTGTAGTTCTATGAATTTTAACACATGTATAGATTTGTGTAACCCTACTACAATTAGGATACAGAAAATTTCCATTATCACACTCTCCAAAATTCTCTTGTGTTACCCTTTTTAGTCACACATTCCCTCCAGTCTTTACCCCTAGAAACCACCAAACTTCTCTCTCACCATAGTTTTGCTTTTCTAGAAAGTCATGTAAAAGAAATCATAAAGTATGTAATTTTTTGAGACAGGTTTACTTGCTTAGCATAATGCCTTTGAGATTCATCTATGTTCTTTTGCTTATCAATCATTCTTTCCTTTTCACTGTTACTATTCCATCATATGGATGAACACAGTGTGTTTATCCCCTCACCCACTGAAGGACATTGGGTTGTTTTCAGTTTGGGAGGATTATGAATAAAGCCATTCTAAACATCTATGTATGGAATTCATGTGAACATAAGTATTTACTTATCTAAGGTAGATACCCAGCAGTGGAATTGCTCCAACATAGGAGAAATGCAGGTTTCACATTATTAGAAACTTTCAGTTTTTCATAAAACTACCCCGTTTAAAGAGATGTGTTTCTTATAAAAGTATCAAGTGAAGCTTTTGTATACAGTTACTATGTTCTTAAATTCTAAAAGTTAAGGTAGAAACCCACATGCTTGAGAATAAAAGCCATCTCATTACCTAATTTTCAGGTCAGATTAAAATGAGTATCACCAACCTAGGTAGCTCTACTATTTGATGGATTCAACTAGTCTATTTACTGCTTCATGTGATTCTAAATTATGTTCTTAAATTTTCTGTATATTAGGGTTACTATAGATATTTAAAGGATATCTGGTTGGAATATGTCCACCACAAACCTACAAACCTACAGTGGTCACATATTTTAAGAAGGTCATTTCCATATAAGGATATGAGAAGAGTGAATTATAGTCACAGTGCATAGAACAATGTCTAGCAAAACAATAAAAGCTCAAACCATATTAGCCATTATGATTACCCATTATTTCATTTTTATTTCTTTGATTTCAAATTTAACCTTGATATCTAAGACCTATTAGCCTGTTTCTACAAAATAAAATAGTATTTGACTTCATAGACAAAACTGTGGTGGCTCTAGCCCCCACTAGCCAATATGCTAAAAGAGAAAGTTGGCTTCTGAGAAAGTGAACCCACTTATTTGCTCAAGTTCTCAAGGGTTGGCCTCATATGTGCCTACCAAGTAACCTTTTATTCTCTCTTTTCTATTCCTATTCCTACTAAGGTGCTAGATATAAAATCTCTGCTTCCACTGGGTAGAGTGAGAAATGAGGGTCTACCAAGGGTGGTCTTTGGCTTTGCCTAATTCTCCCAATCCTCTGGAGGCTGCGAGATTCCTAAAAGGCAGTCAGAGCGGTCCCTTATCCCACTCTGTCATCTGCACCTCAAAGCTGCTTTGCTATGTCAATAGGCTCCAAAGTCCATCATGAATAGTTCTGTCCATTTGAAGTCCTTTCTCTTATATCCATAGTAGACCAAAGAAATGTCTAGGATCAGAAAATGAGATAGCATTACTTAAATTCCATCTTCCTCAGCTTGGCTACTTCTTTTCTTCTTCTTCTCAAGCCAAATGACCCCTTCTTTCTCCAATTAGAAACAAACACTTCTCCTCTCACAAAAAAGAGCACAAAGATTGAAAGCATTTCAATGGCTATAAATACTTTCTGGGAGATTAAATAGACTCTCCATTAGCATAATGAAGTTGAATATTTTTAAAAGATTGATAGCCATTCAAATTTTTTTCTTGTAAGGTCTTGCCTATATGCTCAAGATATTCGTTTGAATGGTCTTTTTAATTTATCAGTTAATAACAGTATTTGGTAGTGTTTTTATAATTAGCTATTATATAACAAAAATGTACCCGAATTCAACGAGGGTGGTATAGAATATTGGATAAATGATGTTGAAGCTAAAGCTAACCAGTTTGAAAATATAGTGCTGGATTCCTATCTGGCAACATATTGCAAAATAGTTTGTCACTTAGAAAGGGTAAATACATAAATCTAAAATAACATGACTAGAAAAAATATCTGTGAATAATTATTTTCACCTTGGGTTGATGATTGCTCTTCTGTTTACAAAAGCAAAAGAAGAAATATAGATGGCTCAGTGTACAGAAAACTTTACAAACAACAGAACAACAGTTAATTACCCATGAAGTGTTTGCATGTCAAAATATAAGTGAAGTTAAATATCAAACATGAGATATATAGATATATATCTGAGCAGTCATCTTATTGTAGTCCATCATTGTATTTATTCCTATTCCATTACTAAGATTTTCATTAAGATACGGAATGGATTTACATATTTGGGGTTTTAAGCCATGCACCCTCTTTCTTTTCAAGTTAATTTTGCTATTCTTAACTGTAAATCTTTTGGGTGGATTTTAGAAAGAAAATTCTTTACCAGATTCACAGTGTCTGTGATTTTGATTGGCCATGTTACATTGGGATTTGGTTATTTCAAATGGATCTTCAGAACTTCATCTGATTATTATATAAATTTTTGAGATAGTTTGAGATAGTTTTATGATAACATTTAGCCCTGGCATCTTTTCTATGTTCATATTGTCTCTCTGGAGTTTACTAGGCATAATGAAGAAGAAGCCAAGCCACACCTCGTTCTATTCCTCAGTGTTTCTGTGACTTTATCGTTTTTAAGTTTTATAGAACCCATTCAGAACACTTACACCCATTATTCTTTTCTGTTGCCCTAGTTAGGGCAATAATTTCCTGTTACAATATTATCCTGAGGATCTGTGCTTCTATTTTCTGATCTCTCCAATTCATCCTGCAGATAAATTGACACATGTTCCTAATTCTCCATTGCTAGTTTAATCAAATCCAACATATCAGTGTCACTAAAGATCCACTCCTTTGTCTACTTTTCCAGTCTTCCCATTACACAATATCACAGTTATCCCACACCGTAACTTTGGAATCATCCTCCATTTGCCAATATTTTCTTTGCACAGTTGTGTATTTGTGTCTGATGTTCTTTAGGCTGAAATATCTATGCCATGTTTCTGTTTTTAAAAATTTACTCTTTGTAAAGAAACTATCATCTTTCTTTAGAAAAAAAAAGTAAAACCCATGCCTTACAAAGTTTTCACTGCAGGGAGAATATCCACTGAGGCATGGGAAGTTAAAAATTTTAGGCAAGACTCTATTTCTCATGATTTGTCTTTCCACAGGGTACTCCTTATTTTTCACTCCTGAGACAAGAATAATGTTGCCAGGTAAAATAACTGAATGTTGAACCTCAGATGATAAACGTGTGAGCTGCAAATGTATCTACAACTATCTCTTATCATGTATAAATTATTTCAGTGCTAACCTTAGAGAGCGTATATTTATTTGTTATTATAATTTTCTTTTATAAAGAAAGCAGATTTTCAAAATTTCGGCTCAAATGCTATCTCATCCACAAACCTTCTTTTTTCAATCATCCCAAACAGGATTGAATCCTGTGCTTCCATAGTTCTTTCTTAGATCGGTCATAACTAATATCTCTCCACCTTATAACTGGATCCATAATTGTCTGAATTACGTGGTAGAACATGATTAACTCAAGAGAATATATTCTACTTCGTTCACTTTTGTATACTTCATTATTACTTATAATTTATTTTGAAGATGGCAAATTATTAATGTACAAGTGTTTAGTTGAAATAAATTATGAAGAATATCATTAGTTGTTATGTCTATTTTTGAATGTTGGTTTTGGAAAGTTACTTTATGAATAGCTGAGACCTGAGTTTGAATTTCAGTTCTAATATTGTCCAACTGAAATCACCTTTGGCATTATTCTTGGCTCTGGTGGGACATGAAAAAACAAAAGAGAGCTAGATCCTTACTTTGACTATCTTGTATTGTAGCTGGGTTAAAAAAATACCTACAACAAATATATAAATTATATACACTATTAGAAGCTGTTAAATATTCTGGAATATAAAGAAGTAGAATAAGGTAAGGAACTTCCAACCATACTAAGTTCTAGGATCAGAAAATAATTCTTGCTATGTTCTTCATTGCATTTTGTAGGTGCTATTGCAGCTTTCAGGAATGACCTTTCCCCCAGTGCTCCATCTGGTAAAATATCGTGTTGGCCAAAAAGTTCATTCGGGGTTTTCCATAAAATGTTACAGAAAACCCGAATGAACTTTTTGGCCAACCCAATAATATATGAATTAATTCATCCATTCTTTTTAACATTAGCACAGACATTGTTTCATATGCTGTTGCTGCATAAATTTACTGTGGTCATCAAGAAGGTCAGTGTGATGAGGCAGATTGACATTATAACTCAAATATACTGTCATATGTGCAGATGTGCTGTAAAAGTGTCAAGTATGATCTGTGGTCATTCTGGAGGATCTGAGAAGCCACATTTAGGGAAGCAACTAAAATATAGGCTGTAGGCGGAAGGAGTAGAATAAGAGCGTTTTAGAGAAAGAAGTGGGTTAAACATCATTTCTTCCAAGCCTATTTCAAGAAGTGCCTCCTTAGCAAAGCTTCCAGTGAACTGAATACTCCTCATTCACTGCCTTCTTTGTGCTTTCAAAGCTTTTGTGTGTGTATATTTATATAGCACGTATTACAATCTATTATAATTATCAATTTATATGACTGTCTCATCTGTTAGATGGCATGATATGAGAGCCGATAACCATAGCTTATTGACCTTAATAATCATCGCATTCGTTCTTCACTGAAATAGAAAGCTGGTAATCACTTAAATGTTCAATGGATGTAACACAAATCATTCCAACCTGTTTGTTAAAAACATTGATGCCAAAAATTAACAACCATACATAGATAATAAGCTAAATCTATTACGTTTCTAGAATTATTGGGAAGCCAATTTGTTTATTATTTTTAATCATAAAGTTTTACCAAAAACTGTTGAATGCGTATAAAACTCACCATTCTGAATCATAGAACTTTTAGTGATTTGACATATTTGATTTTCTATATTGTGAATATGATAGCTGACATATCGTAAATATAATTCTGTATGCGTCGGAACCATTTTGTTTCCTCAACTAGAAACATGCATGAAAAACTAGAAGGTGAGATAAATTTGTACTTTAAGGGAATATAAAGCTGGATCAATGCTGAAACATTTCCAATTTATTCAAAAACTATTCCATGAGCTTAAATGTTTTCTTTTATGCATAACATTTAAAATATGTCATTGCTTTGAAACTCATCACTCCTTGGAGCTTAAATTCAAAGATTCAATAAAATGATCCCAGAAGCAGAAAATAGATGAATTAATTCAGAAAGCTTATTTGCAAAAAGGTAAAATCTCTCGCTTTTGTGAGCAAAAATACTTAAAATTTACGTTTCTAGGAGCAGCAAAAATGGGTCTTATTCTTTTCAAGGGAAAATTTATTTTATGCACCTGGGCCATCCTTCCCTTTCTTCCCTCGCTCTTTCCAGTCTCCTAGGAATCAGTTAAGAGAGACCGAATTTAGACATGATAAGGTTTCCTCTATGTGAAGTTTGAAAAGTATTACCAAATAAATATTTACTACATCATACTTCAAGAAAAATGTAGAAGAAAATTGGCTCGAGCTGGATGATAAAATATTCTTTTTTCCCTCATGGGGGAAACACTGCTTTTAAGCATTTAGGTTGCAGAACACCTGAGAACAAATCATACTTTGCTCAGAAATACCTCTAAACTAGATTTACTAACTTTTCCTGAACTGGTCTAATTAAATTCTGCCTGAAATCAGCCCAAAGAGTTAACTTTTTGGAACCTCACTTTTTGGAATCATTGATTGCTGCAACCTCTTCCAATTTTTAACTTGAGTCAGATCATCAGTCTATCCAGTATGCTGGTTTGTCTCTAGCTTTCATCACTATAATATACCTCACTGGAAAATAGAAAACTCTGACAACGCTTCAGGTTCTTATTTGGTGCTTTTTATGTGATTTTTATTAATGCCTCCAGTTATATCCTGTGAGAATATTTCACATAATGAAGATTCCGTGCTTAAGAAAATTGGTAAGACAAAAATCAATTAGTCAGTTTATACTGCCACACCCATTCCTGCTCCTCTTTCTCCCTCCTCCCACAAATATACATGAGGTGCAACACCATCAAAACATACAAATCCACTAAGAATAAGAATAGCAGATTTTTCTACTTTATATTTCTAAATCATTTAAATTTTTAAAAATAAAATGCTTTTCAATTGTATAATTCTCACTTTCATCCAACTCGTGTACATACCTAATGTGAATTACTATAGCTATAGCTGTTATTTTAGTAATTAAAAATATGTTCTGGTTTGTTTAACACCCATTACATTTAACGCAAAAATTTTCCTGTCTTAATGAGATTGTTATGAATTAGACAAAGTCAAGTGTTTTGTTTGTTTGTTATTTATTTTTTGTATTCTCAGAGAATCTCAAAACCCATTCAAAATTCTCCAGGTAACAGCAGCAATGAACTGTGCTGGAGGTGCCAATATTCCCCCTTCTTCTGGAAATGGAAGGACATCTAGAAGCTTCCTTTTAGAAAATTGTGTTCCAGACAAGGAGCCAAATCTCTGACTCTGCTATTTACCATCCCACAGTAGTTTCTTTGAAAGTCCATTACCTGGAACATTTCTGTCATTTTCCTTTTTCTATTTCTAGGCTCAAATAGTGAGAAGGAGGGAGAAGAATGGGTCAAACAATAAGCTGGATTCGAAATGTCACTTTCAAAAAAATAATAAAATGTCTTCACAAGAAGAAGTACATTTTTTCTAGCTCTTGGTTTTTGAAAATCCATTGTTTGAGTTTGTTTATTCTTCTAAATTTTTATTAGATATAGATATTTCATAGGGGAAAACCAGAATGTTTGTTAACACTTCTATCACAATGTAAGCTGTGCTATGGGCAGTCTGATGGGGAATAATGTAAGCTTTTTATGCAAAAATATTATTAGGAGGTCAGCAACACCCTAATAAAGATATAGACAGATTTAAATGTAAGTAGGGAGATGCATTCGTGCACACATACGTACATAGACAGATATTCTTAAAAGATATAAGATTAAGGTAGTATAAATATAACATATTCTTAAAAGATAAAATCTGTAGATTTCTATATCTGATTATCAGTTTTATTAAAATTTGTGAAATATTTTATCCTGATGAGATTATTTAATATAAATGGCAGACCTAAGAAACACAGCAGCATCAGTTTTCTAAGTAATATAACTACAAACCTTTTGGTGAAAAAACAAAATCAAATGAAAATAACTACCTCACTGCCCTCATTTTTTTGCATACACCTGAAAATCTTGAGAGAAGAACCCAGAATGTTTAACCATTATGCGGAATTGGTTTACAATTATTGATGCTAATTAAGTTTTCATCTTAGTACAGGTGTTCAAGCCACTTGGTGACATTTTCCTTTGGTTTTAAAATGTTTTTCCAATTAGATCTCATATAAGACAAAAGGGTTATTTTTAAATACTTTTTTCTTCAGTGAAAATAGTGTATGGGGCAAAATCATAGGATAGTTTTTCTCTTAAATTCTTCTAAAGGAATAAAATGATAAATTTAGTTTGCTGTTCTATCAATACCTAGAAATTATTTATATCTGTTCAAATTGTTAAATGTTTATACACTGACATTTGTATTTCTCTGAACCTTAGGTTCCTGTGTATGATTGTTTTAAAATTAAGTAGTAAATATGCAACGTTTTCAGAAAGTTTGCTAACATATAAAGACTTTTGAAAAATGGCAGTTGCTTTCTTGCTTTTTCTTACATTGTTTTATATCCCCAGAATTGAATTGTGCACAAAATTTGTGACCACAAGAGTTTTTTCGATGATGAAATTGCTAAAGTTTTATTTTTATTTATTTTTTCCCTTTGACAATCCTGTGGTACCTTAGATTTACACATGATCTTAATAACTCTAGTTGTCCTCACCAGAAGGCTGGAAAAAGTGTCAAGCTGTGGATTTATACATTTATTTAATATCTCCCCCATTCCTGCAATCAAACCTATCTGAATGCACACCTCATTTCCAGAGGAATGTTTGCTCAATTTACCACACCTGAAAATATTCCCAAGTGCCTAGAATGTGCCTTATCATACAAAGTAAGCACTCAGTCAAAATGTGCTGTATTGGGTAAAATAATTGAGCTCAAATGTGTTAACAGTTAATAATAGCTTATAATGCTAATACTCTTGATGTTTCTGGAGAATAAATGAGGAATTTTAAGCTAGCAACATCTTTGAGAGTACAAGTGATAGCTCTAAAATTGTAAATTAGAGCCATTGACAATAGGCTGGTGGAGGAGATAATTGTAGTCATGTGTAATTCTTTATTCAGGCAACGTATATGATCGCCTGCTCTGCTTATGACTAGGGTTTTCAATATATACAAAGGATTAAAAATATGTAGTATTCAATAGGAAAATGATATAGCTATTTTGTTCATATTTAAAAGCAAAACTTTATAGTAAGTATTGTTTACATCTAAGAAACACAAAAATGTATTTTGAATTAGTATATTGATATATAAGAATATTGTAGATTTTTTGGTTGTTATCAAATTCCATTATAAAAGTTTTGACATCTGCTAAAACAATCATTGTTAACACAGAATGCCAAATAACCACAGACATTTTAAGCAATGTTGCCAGCTAGCTAGTCTATTTTAATGACTCTTGTTAAAGAGATTATCTGTTTAGTAGGATTTGATATGTGGTCAGGGATTTTTCTTTAAACCTTGAAAAGGGGAAAAGACACAATAAAAATCAAAGCAACAACAAATCAACAAATGAACACAACTTGCAACCTGAATTAATAATGTATGGACCTAAAAATGTTTCAAAGTCAGCAGGCTTATTTTAAAATAGACTCCTTCATTTTCTTACTGTAAATTTGACACACCATTAAGCTAGATTCTTTGGTATGAGAAATGCACTTTATCACATTTTTACACAAAATATTTCAAGTTTATAGAGAAATCTTTAATACATGAACCCCATTGCCATACAATACCAGGTTTGCTATGTAAATGTCCTAATAAAATTCATCTTATACAAAATTTATTCTCTATCTAAGGGCTGTGAAATGCAATGGGCTGAATATTTGTGTCCCTCCAAATTGATATGTTGAATCCCTAACCCTCCACATATGGTATTAGGAAGTGGGAGGTAAATAGGTCATGAAGGTGGAACACTGATGAATGGGACTAGTGCCCATATAAAGGATATCCCAGAGTGCTCTCTCACCCTCTTTCTGTGATCCAAGGGCACAGTGAGAATATGGCTCTCTGTGAACCAGAAAGTGGGGTCTCACCAGACACTGAATCTTCTAGCACTTTGATTTTCTACTTCCCAGCCTCCAGAACTGTGAGGAATAAACGGGTCTAGTTTAAGCCACCAGTCTATGGTATCTGGGTTATGGTAGTCTGAATAGACTAAGACAATGAATATCAACCTAACTGATGTTATATTAGGATGTTACCTTAAAAAAATACCTATTTTAAAATGGCAATTTCCCTATTATCTCATTATTAAAACTTCACTTCATAAAGGGTTTTGATTTTTAAACATCCCATTAACTGTTAAAAGACTCATGAATTATCAGTTAATGCTTTAGTAGTTTTTATTGCTTTTTACATAACAGCCAAAACTTTTGGATGTTATATCCATAATGGAAAACTGAAGTTTAATAAAGAAATATTACTTACTGTCCTAAAAAAAAAAATATGGAGAAAGTTTCAGTTCTTGATTGACAAATAACAAAAAACAAATTATAAGATAATGATTCTTGAATCATTATAATTAAAATGATAAAAAGTAAGTTCACAAAATGGACCATATGTTAGGCCACAAATAAGTTTCAATAGATTAAAAAAGAAAGACATCATACAAAGTAACTTCTTTAACAAAACAAGATAAAATTTGATCAATGACAGAAGAAAAACTGGAAAATTTGTGGAAAATAAACAAGACACAGCATGAAACAGTGAAGACATCAAAGAAAAAAATTACAAGGAAAATTATAAAATATTTAAAGAGTAATGGCACAACATCCAAAACTTCAGGGACACAGTGAAAGCAATGCTAAAGGTCAAACTTATTGCTATAAACATATTAAAAAAGAAGAAAGAGATCTAATCAATAACCATACTTTGCAACTCCAAGAACAAGAAAAAGAAGAATGAATTGATTTCAAAACTTATAGAAGAAAGGAAATAATTAAAAGCAGAGCTAAACAAAATAATTAAAGCAGAGCTAAACAAAATAGAGAATAGATAAACAATAGAGAAAATCAATAAAACCAAAAGTTTGGTTCTTTTAAAATCATATAATTGATAAACCTTTAGCTAAATGGACTAAAAAAAAGAGGGAGAGAGAGAAAGAGAGAGAAGACCCAGATTGCCAAAGTCAGAAATGTAAGTGAGGTCATTACTACTTATGCTACAAAAAAAAAAAAAAAAAGGATTATAAAGAATACTATGAGCTATTCTTCACCAACACATTGGATAACCTGGATGAAATGGACAAATTCCTAGAAGCATATAACCTACCAGGACTAAATAACAACACAATAGAAAATATTAATAGACACATAACTATTAAGGAGATTGAATCAGTATAAAATGTATCTCAACATGGAAAAACTTATGGGCCTGATGGCTTAACTGTTGTATTCTACCAAACATCTAAGAAATAAAACCAATGTTTCTCAAACTTTCCAAAAACTGAAGAGCAAACACTTTCTCACTCATTCTATGAAGCCAGCTTTGCCTTAACACCAAAGTCAGTCAAAGACACTATAAGTAAACAAACAAGCAAACAAACTACAGACCAATATCCTTAATCAACAACACAAAAGTCCTGGGCAAAATACTAGTAAGCTAAATTTAGCAGGATATTAAAAATATTATACACAATGACCAAATGGGACTTATTTATGGATGCAAGGATGGTTTAATGTACAAAATTTGATCAATGTAATACATCATATTAGCAAACTACAGAAACCACATGATTGTCTTGATGCAAAAAAATTATTTGACAAAATTCAACACCTTTATATGATAAAAATATTCAACAAAAGAGGAAATGGACAGAAACTACCACAATATAAGTTATATATGAAAACTCAAACACACGCACACACACACACACACACACACACACACACACACACACACACGAAAATTCCGAGCATGGCAAGCATCAAACTCCATGGTGAAAAACTGAGAACTTTTCTCTAAGATCAGAAACAAGGCAAAGATTTCTGTTTCTACTACCTCTGCTTAACATAGTACTGGAAGTTTAGGCCACATCAAGGCAAGAAAAATAAATAAAAAGCATTCAAATTGGAAAGGAAGAGGAAAATTATCTCTCTTCACAAATTAAATGATATTATATTTAGAAAACCCTAAAGATTTCACAAAAAACTGTAAGAAGTAATAAATGAATTAAGCAAAGTAGAAGACAAAGTCAACATACAAAAAATCAGTTGATATCTATATATTAACAATGAATGATATGAAAAGGAAACTGAGAAAATTCCGTTTAGAATAGCATCAAAAATGATAAAATACTTAGACGTTAGCTTAGTCAAAAAGGTGAAAGTCTTTTACAATGAAAACTATAAAATATTACTGAATGAAATTAAAGAATACATAAATGGAAAGACATTCCATGTTCATTGATTGACTTAACATTATTAAGATAAAATTGTTGCCCAAAGTGATCTATAATATTGCAATTCATATCAAAATCTCAGTATTTTTGCAGAAATATAAAAACTTATCCTAAAACTCATATGGAATCTCAATGGACTTTGGATAGCCAACATAATCTTGAAAAGGAAGAAAAAAGCTGGAGTACTCACACTTCTTGATTTCAAGGCTCATTACAAAGCTATAGTAATCAGAACAGTGTGGCATTGGCATAAAGGCAGACATATGGACCAATAGTATAGAACAGAGAGTCCAGAAATAAATCCTTGCATAGATAGTCAAATGATTTTCAACAAGTGTGTCAGACAATTCACTGAGGAAAGGACACTCTTTTCCACAAATGGTACAAGGAATAATGGATACCCATATACAAAAGAATAAAATTGGATCATTATCTAACACCTTGTAAAAAATGTAACTCAAAATGCATCAAAGACCTAAGCATGAGAGCTAAAACTATAAAATTCTTACTAAAAAGCATAGGGCCAAATTTTGATGACATTCGATCTAACACCAAAGGCACAGGCAATGAAAGAAAAAATAGGCAAATTGGATATCATGAAAAATTTTTAAAAAGCCAAAAAATTTTGTGCATCAAATACACTAGCAACAGAGTAAAATGGCACCCCACAGAATGTGGGCAAATATTTACAAATCATATTTTGGATAAGGGATTAATATCTAGAATGTATATAAAGAACTCCTAAAACTCAACAATAACAACAAAAAAAATTCAGAAATAGGTAAAGTACTTGAATAGACATTTCTCAAAAGAAGATATACAAATGGTCAATAAGCACATGAAAAAATGGTCAGCATCACTAATCATTAGAGAAATTCAAATCAAAACTACAATGAGGGCTTCCCTGGTGGCACAGTGGTTGAGAGTCGCCTGCCAATGCAGGGGACACGGGTTCGTACCCCAGTCCGGGAAGATCCCACATGCTGTGGAGCAACTAGGCCCGTGAGCCATGGCCGCTGAGCCTGCACGTCTGGAGGCTGTGCTCCTCAATGGGAGAGGCCACAACAGTGAGAGGCCCGCATACCGCAAAAAAAAAAAAAAAAAAAAAAAAACTACAATGAGATGCCACCTCATACTCATCAGGATGCTTACTATGTGAAAAAACAAAACAAAACAGAAAATAACAAGTGTTGGAAAAGATGAAGAGAAATTAGAACCCCTGTGCACTGTTGGTGAGAATGTGAAACAGTACAGCTGCTGTGCAAAAGAGTATGGTGTTTCCTAAAAAAATTGAAAATAGAATCAATATATGGTCCAGAAATTCCACTGCTGAATATATACACAAAATAATTGAAATCAGGTTCTTGTATATATATCTGTACATCCATGTTTATAGCAGTATTATTTACATTAACTAAAACATAGAAGCGGTCTAAATGTCCATTGACAGCTAAAGCTTAAACAAAATGGGGTATATACTTACAATAGAATATTGTTCAACCTTAAAAAGGGAAGGAATTCTGACATATTCTACAACATGGATAAACATTGGGGATATTATGCTAAGTGAAATAAACCAACTAAAAGAAGACAAATACTATATGATTCCACTTACATGAGGTACCTAGAGTAAATAGTCCAATTAATAAAGATAGAAAGTAGAATGGTGTTTGACAGGGGTTGGTTGGGGAAAAAGAATGGGGAGTTATTGCTTAATGGGTATAGAGTTTGAGCTTTGCAAGATGAAGAGTTCTGGAGATGGATGGTGATGATTGCACAACAATATGAATGTATTTAATGCCACTGAATACACTTAAAAGTGGTTAAGTTAGCAAATTTTATGTGTAGTTTACTGCAATTAAAAAATAATATTTTAGTTTTCAAAAAGGAGTTTCCTTAGACATGTAATATGGTACCACTTTTATTTCAGTTATTACTAAACACTTAAAAATGTTTTATTTTTTAGACATATCTTATTTTTTTCACTAAGTCATTCCAAAAAAGCAAGTCGATTTTCAGAATGAAATAACCAAAATTTTTTCTTAACTATTGTGAAAGTCTCTGGAATGACATGATTTTATTTCACTGCAAAATTTTGTGCATTTTCTATGGCAAAGAAACGTTCTACTAATTTTGTTGTATTTATCATTAGTTCTTTTGGGACCATGAACAGACCTAAAGGGCTATTTCTGGTCATAACTCTATAAAAATTATTTGCATATCCACTTTCTTCTATAGAAAGGATAAGTAAATGAACAAAGAAATGAAATGCCTCAAAGTGTGCTGGCCTGTGGTAGATATATCAAGTTTAAGAAGAAAAAGTGACACATTATATCTCTTATTCGAAATACTCCTATTTCTAATGTAACTTTTGAAAAGTGGTTTCAAATTTTATATGTTGAGAAGTATATGTAACATGAAAGTACTGGTACAGTTTATGTGGAGAAAAAATCGTGATTGAGGTAAAATACCTGACATTGAGGTAAGAAGTGATTTAATTAAGATAAATTTTCCTTTGTACAACTCACACTTTTATCCATCTTTACTTTTTAAAATAATTATTATTTTATTTAAATCTACTTCAAAGAAGTGTTTTCACTTTTTAAAAAAATTTATTTATTTTATTTATTTATTTTTGGCTGCGTTGGGTCTTCGTTGTTGTGGGACAGCTTTCTCTAGTTGTGGCGAGCGGGGGCTACACTTCATTGCGGTGTGTGGGCTTCTCATTGCAGTGGCTTCTTTGTTGTGGAGCACGGGCTCTAGATGCATGGGCTTCAGTAGTTGCAGCACGTGGGCTCAGTAGTTGTGGCTCATGGGCCCTAGAGCGCAGGCTCAGTATTTGTGGCGCTTGGGCTTAATTGCTCTGTGGCATGTGGGATTTTCCCAGACCGGGGCTGGAACCCGTATCCCCTGCATTGGTAGGCGGATTCTTAACCACTGTTTTCACTTTTTAATGATAATCAAACAGACCCATTAGAGAAAAATCCAGTGTTTTTCCTAGAACACCACACAATGAAGGTGATACATGTTCACTCCATTATTAAAGCTTTATTCAGTTTACATCTCTATTTTTTAGCACCATCTGAGGGTAACATAGTAAGGCTCAGATAAAAATGAATCGAATCACATAAAGAATACTACAATTTTACTCCCAGGGGTAACTGCCACATTGGGTGCATAATTTTCATCTTTGGAAAATTATGGGAATCAAAATAAAGCAATAGTCAATTCAGGTTATACAAGCAACCTGTTTTATCATAGAATTTTGGTGAATAGATTTTGTGAACAATGGACCGAGTTAATGCAGATACCTTAGCAAAGAATTATACCCAGGCTTACAGTTGTATACTTTTATCTGAAATATAAAGCAGGCAAAATAACTTCCATTCTGTATGTGGTAACTCTTGGAAGGATACTGAAATCTATCATAAATCATACGGGAGGAAGGATTAATCATCTCAGTTTTTGAAGTAGAAATACTTGTGTGTTCATTTTGCATATTTAGATTGTAATGACAGATTGTTTATGATTATTTCAGTTGCCAAATAAAGAAAAACCAAGGTGGCTTAGGTCAAGGAAAGAAATGTATTTGTTTATGTCACTGAAAGATCCAGAGGTACAATAACATTCAGGTGAGTCTTGATCAAGTGACTAAAAAAATGTCACTGGTTCTCCTATCTTCCCATTTTTGTACTCTGGCTCCTACCCTGTTGGCTTCATACTCAGCTTCCACTTGGTAGCCCTGATGGCTCTACGCTTATTTCATTCTTTGGGCCAGCATTCCCAGAAGAAAGGAGATCAACTTTTCCCCTAGAGTAGTGATACTTGCCTGGGGTTTGCTCCTCAGGAGACAGTTGGCAATGACTATATATTTTGTTTGTCACAACTGGGTCGGGAGGCTACTGGCATCTAGTGGGTAGAGGCCAGAGGTGCTACTAACCATCTTGCAACATACAGTATAGCCCTCCAAGAAAAAGAATTATCCATCCCCAAATATCAATAATACTAAGGTTGAGAAATCCAGCAATAACATCTAGATCTACACTGTCCAATACTAGTCACTAGTCACAAGAGGCTATTGAACAACTGGAATGTGATTGATACAAATTGAGATATGCTTTAGGTGTAAAATACACAGCATATTTTGAAGATACTATGAAAATCTCTCATTAACAATTTTACATTGATAATCTGTTTAAAATGATACTATTTTGGATTTACTGTGTCAAATAAAATATTTTATTAAAACATATTTTATATTTTTTCTTCTCCTTTTAAAAATGTGGTTACTAGACAATTTTAAACTACCATTATACTAACACTGGATACTGCTGGTCTAGATAAACTATAATAGTACTATTCTATAGAAATACCATACTATATATCCAATAGAAATACTATATAGTGATACTGTCCAATAGAAATTACTGCAATGATGGAAGTGTTCTTTTATCTGCATTATCCAACAACTGTGGCTATTAAACACTTGATTAGTGTAGCTAGTGTGACTAAGAAACTAAATTGCTAATTTTATTTAAACGTAATTAATTTCAATTTAAACTATTACATAAGGCTAGTATCTATAGTATTAGAAAGCACAGATAGTGTCACATTCTAAGCAAAATGTTAACTGCAATTAATTCCTCTAATTGAGACACATACACCCATGACTTAATCACAGGGACCAGCATATTGTATTGCTCTGATTTCCCAGACCATAGTTACCTGCCCAACCCCAGGGCTGGGTGAATTCAGTTCTGGCAGAAGCCTATGGACTGAAAAATGGATGTTGGTGTAAGAAGGAGGATCAGATAAGCAGCAGTGACAGCAGATGTTTTTGGGAGAGATAATCTGTAAAAGCGTGTATGGGAAGGAAAGAGAGAATATCTGCTTATTTTCCTGCATTGCTGTATACTATCACCTCAGAAGATCTATCCTTATTCAGTTACTTATTTTGAAGTGAATTAGCAATGGGAATTAGATCTTTCTCAGCCCAATAAATGGAATATGTGAAAGCATTATTCAAGTGTAAAAGTGCTCAACTTTATAAAAGTGATAGACTATAGATAGTAAATCAGCATACCCAAAGCATTGTCCATAATTATTTAAATATATATTTTCTGTATAAAGGGTAATATTGAACCTTAAACATATTTTGTTCATTCTGTTCCATGATTTAAATTTTAATAAATTAATAAAATAATGAAATATATATCCATTTACATATATTTATATTTTAAATTTAACTATGTCTCCTATAAAATAATACCATTTTTAATCGATGCAAAATCTATATAACATAAAATTCACAGTTTAAATCATTTAAGGTGTAAATTCAGTGTTTTTTTTAATACTCACACTGTTGTACAGCCATCATTACTGTCTAATTCCAGAGTGTTTGCATCACTGAATATTTTTATAAATATTTGTAAAAAGAAACCTGGTACCTCCCAATTCACCCCTCCCTAATCTACTTTCTATTTCTATGGTATTGTCTATTCTGGACATTTCATATAAATAGAATCATATATTATGTGACCTTTTATACATGACTTCTTTCACTTAGCATAACATTTTCAAGATACATCATAGCATGTATCAACACTTCATTTTTTGCTAAATACTTTTTGGCCAAATCAGTATTTTTTACGGCTAAATACTAAACAAAATACTGTATGGAGTTATTACATTTTATTTATCTATTCATACGTTGATGGCCATTTTGGGTTGTTTCTGTTTGTATGCTGACATGAATAATGTTCCTATGAACATTCCTGTACAAATTTTGCTTGAATGTATGTTTTTGATTCTCCTTGATATTTATGGATATCTAGAAATAGAATTGCTGGGTTATTTGATACTATTTCTTTAACTATTTTCTGAAGTGGCTGTATCATGTTACATCTCCCACAATGTATGAGGGTTCCAGTTTCTCTGCATCCTCACCAACAATTGTTATTTTCCATTTACATATTATAGCCATCCTAGTGGGTATGAAGTGGTACCTCATTGTGATTTTGATTTGTATTTCCTAAAGATTAATGCTATTTTAATTTAAATTTTACTCTATTTTGGAGTATAGTTGAATTACAATATTGTGTTAGTTTCAGGTGTACAGCAAAGTGATTCAATTACACATGTACATATAGCTATTCTTTTTCAGATTCTTTTCCCATATAGCTTATTACAGGATATTGAGTAGAGTTTCCTGTGCTATACAGTAGGTCTTTGTTGATTATCTATTTTGTATATAGTAGTGTGTATATGTTAATCCCAGATGCCTAATTTACCCCTCCCACCCACCTTCCCCCTTTGGTAACCATAAGTTTGTTTTCCAAGTCTGTGAGTCTGTTTCTGTTTTGTAAATAAGTTCATTTGTATCACTTTTGTTTAGATTCCACATATGTGATATCATGTGATATTTGTCCTTCTCTTTCTGACTTACTTCACTCTGTATGACAGACTCTAGGTCCATCCACCTCACTACAAATAACTCAATTTTGTTTCCTTTTAAGGCTGAGTAATATTCCATTGTATATATGTGCCACATCTTCTTTAGCCATTCATCTGTCGATGGACATTTAGGTTGCTTCCATGTCCTGGCTATTGTAAAGAGTGCTGTTACATTCCCACTAACAGTGCAAGAGGGTTCCCTTTTCTCCACACCCTCTCCAGCATTTATTGTTTGTAGGGTTTTTGATGATGCCCATTCTGACCAGTGTGAGGTGATACCTCACTGCAGTTTTGATTTGCAAGTCTTTAATAATTAGAGACGTTGAGCATCTTTTCATGTGCTTTTTGGCCATCTGTATGTCCTTTTCGGTAAAATGCCTATTTAGATCTGACCATTTTTTTGATTGGGTTGTTTGTGCTTTTGATACTGAGCTGCATGAGCTGTGTGTATATTTTAGAGATCAATCCCTTGTCAGTCACTTCATTTGCAAATATTTTTTTCCCATTCTGTGAGTTGTCTTTTCATTTTGTTTATGGTTTCCTTTGCTGTGCAAAAGCTTTTAAGTTTAATTAGGTCCCATTTATTTATTTTTGTTTTTATTTTCATTACTCTAGGAGGTGGATCCAAAAATATATTGCTGCGGTTTATGTCAGAGAGTGTTCTGCCTATGTTTTTCTCTAAGAGTTTTATAGTATTAGATCTTACATTTACGTCTTTAACCCATTTTGAGTTTATTTTTGTATATGGTGTTAAAGAAAGTTCTAACTTCATACTTTCACATGTACCTGTCCAGTTTTCCCAGCACCACTTATTGAAGAGACTGTCTTTTCTGCGTTGTATATTCTTGCCTCCTTTGTCATAGATTAATTGACCATACGTGTGTGGGTTTGTTTCTGGGCTTTCTACCCTATTGCATTGGTCTATATTTAAAAAAGACTTTTGATCTATATTTTTGTACCAGTACCATACCCCTTTTTTTTTTTTTATCGTGAAAAATCAGTTTCATCATTGAGTGCCAGACTTTGTGCTTTTGACCCATAGCTTTTCCTTTGGAGCTGATGAGCAAAGGGTGTCCGGACGGTGAGGAAGGGCACAAAATATGAAATGCTTTATGAATTTGTGTGTCATCCTTGTGCAGGGGCCATGCTAATCTTCTCTGTATCGTTCCAATTTTAGTATATGTGCTGCCAAAGTGAGCACTACCATACGGTTTTGATGACTGTACCTTCGTAGTATAGTGTGAAGTCACGGAGCCTGATTCCTTCAGCACTGTTTGCTTTCTCAGGTTTGCTTTAGCTATTTGGGGTCTTTTGTGTTTCCATATAAATTTTAAAATTTTTGTTTTAGTTCTGTGAAAAATGCCATTGGTAATTTGATAGGAATTGCATTGAGTCTGTAGATTGCCTTGGGTAGTATAGTCATTTTTGACAATATTGATTCTTCCAATCCAAGAACATGGTATAGCTCTCCATCTGTTTGTGTCATCTTTGATTTCTTTCCTCAGTGTCTTATAGTTTTCTGGGTACAGGTCTTTTGCCTGTACCCAGGCAAAAGATAGATTTATTCCTAGGTATTTTATTCTTTTTGATGTGCAGGTAAATGGGATTGTTTCTTTCATTTCTCTCTCTGATTTTTTGTTGTTACTGTATAGAAATGCAAGAGATTTCTCTGTATTAATTTTGTATCCTACAGCTTTACTGAATTCATTGATGAGTTCTAGTAGTTTTCTGGTATCATCTTTAGGATTTTCTATGTATAGTATCATAAATGACATGATTTTAAGCATCTTTCCATGTTTCCATCTGTATACCTCCTTTGGAGACATGTCCATTCAAGTCCTCTGCCCATTTTTTAACTGGATTATTTGTCTTTTTAATGTTGAGTTATAAGTATCTTTTACATATTCTGGATGCTAGAGTCTTACCAGATACATAATTTGCAAATGTTTCATTTCATTTTGTGGGTTGCATTTTCACTTTCTTTTTTTTTTAATTTTTTATTTACTTATTTATGGCTGTGTTGGATCTTCGTTTCTGTGCGAGGGCTTTCTCTAGTTGTGGCAAGCGGGGGCCACTCTTCATCGCGATGCGCGGGCCTCTCACTATCGCGGCCTCTCTTGTTGCGGAGCACAGGCTCCAGACGCGCAGGCTCAGTAACTGTGGCTCACGGGCCCAGCCGCTCCGCAGCATGTGGAATCCTCCCGGACCGGGGCACGAACCCGCGTCTCCTGCATTGGCAGGCGGACTCTCAACCACTGCGCCACCAGGGAAGCCCTTTTACTACTCTTCAATCATTTTTTTTTTTTTAAGTGCTTTCCGAGTTGCTTTTGGTAGAGTTCCAGAAAGTTGATTCTGATGGTTTTGCCAGCATTTTAGTTGCTTTTATCCAGGAATGGATTTTGGAGTTCTTTACTTAACAATTGTATTGATATCTCTCTATAATATTTTATTAAATCTAGACTTTATCCTCTTTCAGTGACCTTTAAAACAAGCAAAAACTACTTTTTAACAACTAGGATTGATTTTTATTTCTTCCCATAAATAGTTGTTAAATATTTGCAATATAATCTTATTTTTGGCTTTATTTTAATTATATCTATGACATAAACTAAAAAATTATGATGTTTTTAATCTCACACTGATTTACATAAATACAAAATTTAAAAAGCCTTGATAGAGATAGTGGAGAGTTTTTGGAAATATTCTAAATTTCTGGACATTGGTGGAACTGATTCAGTTAATAGGAAGAGCCACCAATCACTATTTTAGAAATTTGCTTACAATTTTTCTACATGTATGTGTCAATAGCTATTGTAATTTTATTTTCTCTTAAGATTTATTGTATATAATTGGTTTTTCCACATCACCCATAAATATCTAAGGAGTAGCTTTTTCTGTCATTTCATCCATTTTTTTTCTCCTGGATGTTGTCAGATACAAAGGGAATACATCAAGAAATAAAAGAGAGGTATAGATTTAGATAATTGTAAGATTTACTTCTTTTTACTTGTATAACAATTCAAAAATACATTTTGTTGGATAGTGAGAAAAAATGTTTAAGCACAAATTTAAAAAAATTAGAGGCACTCTTCATTTGTTCTTTATAAATGATTTGTTAGTATATAGTTTTGTGAATATACTGAAGTATATTCAATTAACCTCTTATGGAAGGATGTTTGTGTTGATTTTAATATTTTCTTTTACAAATAACTTTGTATATAAGTTTTCTCTTGGCATAATATGTTCATGACAAAATTTTAGAAATGGAGCTCCTGGATAAAATAATAAAAGGTTATGGATGCTTATTAAATATTTACAGATAATTTCCATAAGATTCACTTCATTTTGCATTCCATGAGCAATTTTGAAAATGCCAGATTTTTTATCATCTCTCTAAAGAGAGTGTGTTGACAAGATTTTGGAACTTGCCAGTCTGAAATATAAACAATTATATCTCTGTAAAGATTTAATTTGGATCTGAATACCTTCTCACATGCTCACAGGTGCTTTTAACATTTTTTAATCTTTGGAACCTGTGTATTATTGTGAAAAATTATTTCTAAGTGGCTTTTAGTTTTTTTCTTCTTGGTTTTATGAGTTCCTTGTTTGAGATAAAAATTAAAAGTTACAGACATTTTTCTCCCAGTTTGTTATGGTCTTTTGATTTTGACTCTGGTGTTCCTGTCATGCAATTTTTTTTTTTCTTTAATGGAACCAGTTATCAATCTTTTATTTTTTTCTGGACTTTTCAGACAAATTTAGAAAAGCTGACTCCAATCCCAGGTAACAAATAAATTTTTCTCATGCTTATCTCTCCTACTTGTATGATTTTATTTTTACATTTAGATCACCAAAATTGTTGGGGGTTATTCTGCTGTATAATGTGTGTTATGGATCCAATTTTTTTCTTTGCCCAAATGACTATAGTTTTTCCAATGCCATTTATTGAAAAGTTACTCTATTTTGCAGTATTTGAAATGCTAATCTTATCATATATAAAATTTTCAAATGTTCTTGGACCACTTTCTGAGTTTTTTGTTCCATACAGTTGGTCTGTCTACTCATATGGTTCTATTCTATTTTAATTTTAGAGGCTTTACAGAACGTTCACGTATCTGGTAGAGTTAATCCACCTACATTACTTTATTTTTCAGGACATGCCTGACAGACACTGTCCTTTGAATAAGGACAGGTGAAAAAGAAGGAAAAATTGTGATTTGGAATTTATTCCAACAAGCATTTGCTGGAGAATTAACAGATTTTAATTTAAAAATAACAGGCTTTGGGCTTCCCTGGTGGCGCAGTGGTTGCGCGTCCGCCTGCCGATGCAGGGGAACCGGGTTCGCGCCCCTGTCTGGGAGGATCCCACATGCCGCGGAGCGGCTGGGCCCGTGAGCCATGGCCGCTGGGCCTGCGCGTCCGGAGCCTGTGCTCCGCAACGGGAGAGGCCACAGCAGTGAGAGGCCCGCATACCACAAAAAAAAAAAAAAACAAAAAAAAAACAGCTTTAATATTCTGACACAAATAACAGGCTTTATTATTCTGACACAAGAACTCACTACGCATATAGTAAGGTGCTAACTTATTTGTAACGGAACCATCTTTAAGACCACAGAATCCATAGTCACAATCCTTGGGGTATCAAGCTGCAACTATTACCGACTGTAAGATCTTGGGCAGGTTACACTCTCTAAGCCTCAATTCCACTATGTTAAAATGGGAAAATAACAATGCTATGACTTAATGTTGCAGTGAATGTTAGAAATAGAAAATTTATATTAATAGCTTAACATAGTGATTGGCAAATTAAAAATTCTCAATAAAATTCATAATTTATTGAGCTGGCACAAAATGTTTTTCTATCTTAAATGTTGTAAGGATAATATTTATTTATTTTTAAAATAACTTGTTTATATACACTAAATCTCTATGGATTATCAACAAAATTCTCCAAAATTAAGGCTTTCATCTCATCTTACTTAATGATCTAAATTTACATAAAAGGAAACTGCAGTCTAGAGAGATGCATGATTTGCCCAAGATCTCATAGAAAAGTAATGACAAAGTCAGAGAGCAAATCAGTTTTCTCAATTGATCTACTCCTTTCTATAAATTGAGCGTAGGACAAGATGATATATTAAATATATTTCAAACTCCATGACTGAATTTAAAATACAGAAATATTTACCTTCTCCTAGAGAAGCTGACCTTTGTAATGCCTTGATTTTTTAAAGTTGCTTTTATTTTCACATTCCCCTATTGCTATAGTTTTTCCATTTCATTGTATCTCATACATAATATAAAGTTGGAAAGTTTAAATGAAATGGTTAGAATTTATCCACCCAAACTCTATCACCAATAATAAAACCTGGCTCTTATCCTGGCATTATTAAGTTTCAGTTTCACACTAACAATTTAAACACTCTTCAGCTGGAAAGCTGCTGGTTCAATACAATTTATCTTCATCGCTGGCTTATGAAGTATATAAAAAAAACATCACATCATATATTCGCACATATCTTGGTGCTGTCAGCTTAATGAAACCAGCTGCATCCTTGTTTCTGCAATAGGCACTAGTCCACATAAGGGGTGGATCTACAACATGTCATATTTCAGAGTACATTGAGTGCAGTTTTGTACACCGGAAGTGTTTATCTCTAATACAAATTGTTGTCCCCTGCAGTTAGGAATCATTGGTGGAGAACTCCTTCCCCACTGACATGGTAGGTAGATTCTCTAGGAGTGATTTGCATACTATAATATGAAAATAGAAGGGAAACCTAAAATCAGCAACTAACTTCAAATTTCTCTCATTTTGAGTATGAAAATCCAGCATTGGAAGGGCAAGTCACTGTAGGGTAACATTAAAAGATGAATAGTATTTTGGAAGTTTTTCCTGTTAAGCATTCATCCTTTAGTTTAACTGTGATGCACAAATTAGATCTGATAAAATGCATGGCTCAGACGGTAGCTATTGCCCATGATTTCACTGAAGAAAAAGAAAATGGCAAACAGCTGTGTCAGTTTAAAATACAGATCCCCAGGCTCTTTCTAATCATTTGGATTTAGTAGGTCGTGGAAATGGCTTGAGAATTTAAATTTTACAATCATCCCAGATGAATCTGACACATTTGGTCCAGGGAGCACACTGAGATACTCCAGAGGAGGAAGGAGGCATCACATGAAAATATCAGGGTGAAAGCCTAGAAGCAGCATGTGGCTGCCCAGGCATAAAGGGGAGATTTCGTGGTTTTACTCAGGATTCATCAGGAATGATTTTTGCAGTGAAGGGATGTCCTTTATAAAGGCAATGGATTACAACCCTGACAGCATATCAGAATACTTTGTAGAAATTATTCTGCTGTAGTAGGCTCTAATGAGCTTCCAGATTTGAGAAGGGCAGGTGGCGTGTGTCCAACAATCAAAACAAGTCTAAAATTTTTTGTTTACAATTTAAATTATAAATCAATGGAAGTCTCTATTCATTATGAATATACTGAAAAATATTATGGAATGAAACTACTTTTAGTCAAACTGTTCATGTTGACTAATATAATAGCACAAGTCACTAATTACTGTGACAGATCGGTAGGGGCAAAATTTAATTTTTAAAAAATTTTTATTGGAGTACAGTTGCTTTACAATGTTGTGTTAGTTTCTACTGTACAGCAAAGTGAGACCGCTATACATATACACATATCTCCTCTTTTTTGGATTTCCTTCCTATTTAGCTCACCACAGAACATTGAGTAGAGTTTCCTGTGCTATACAGTAGGTTCTCATTAGTTATCTATTTTATATGTAGTATCGATAGTGTGTATATATCAATCCCAATCTTCCAACAGAACAAAGTAAATCAGAAAGAGAAAAACAAATATTGTATATTAACGCATATAAGTGGAATCTGAAAAAATTGGTATAGACGATCTTATGCACAAAGCAGAAATAGAGACACAGATGTAGAGAACAAACGTATGGATACCAAGGGGGAAGGGGGGGGTGAGATGAATTGAGTAGGGACAAAATTTTACTGTAAAATTTACTTAATTTTGATATTTGATAGGGGTAACACTTCAATGTTGTAATAACTCTCAGAGAGGTTTTAATAATATGGCAATTCTCCTCTAATAAAAATTCCTCAAATAGAAATAAGTTTCCAGGAGTACCTTCATGATCAGGAGGCATTCAATCCGATGTTTAGCCCTAAGGTCAGTGCTAAACAGGGTTTTGTTCAAGAAACACAGGAAAGAAAATTTTCTATAGGCTTTATTAATGTACTTTTATTTTTGTATCATACATTGCTGTACATTTTCAAAATCCTTTGATATACATTGATCTTTTGGTTTAGTTTCAGAGCTAGCTTTAATTTGCCAAAAAAAAAAAAAAAGTTTAAACTTAATCATGGAAAGGATGTAAATACAAAACCAAGTGACAAAAAAAAAAGATCTTCTAGGGGCTTCCCTGGTGGCGCAGTGGTTGCGCGTCCGCCTGCCGATGCAGGGGAACCGGGTTCGCGCCCCGGTCTGGGAGGATCCCACATGCCGCGGAGCGGCTGGGCCCGTGAGCCATGGCCGCTGAGCCTGCGCGTCCGGAGCCTGTGCTCCGCAACGGGAGAGGCCACAACAGAGAGAGGCCCACATACCACAAAAAAAAAAAAAAAAAAAAAAAAAAAAGATCTTCTAAAATCTGTGATGCTTCTTATCAAGTAAAATGAATGAATTTTAGATTAAACCTTGTGTTTCCCCTTCATCTTTGTATTGGTTATATGTTGTCTCAAACAAGTTATCACAAATTAAAGTGGCTTAAAGTAAAATCAATTTATGATTTTTCATGAGGCTAATGGTTGCTCGTCTCAGCAGGGCAATTCTTTTATTTGTCTCTCTTTTGCTCACTTGCAGATGGGAGCAGCTGGTCCTAACAATCTCAAAATAGCTTTATTTACATGCCTGGCATTGACACTGGCTGTTGGCTGAGGTATCTCAATTTTCTTCCATGTGGCTTTTCTTCCTGCAGAGATGTAGGCAATTTACTTACAGGATGCTCTTTGGGTTCCAGAGAGCAAAAGGGAAGCTACCAGCTCTCTTAAGATCTAGTCTCCAGAACTCACACTTCATCACTTCTGCCATATTCTGATGGTCAAAATAAATAAAGGTAACCCTGGTTCAATTGACACAGAAATAATTTCCAACTGCTGATTAAAGACAAGGTATAAAAACACAAAGATGGAAAGAATTTTGGTGGCCATTTTTGTAGACAGTCTACCCAAACTTGAATGAATTTACATAAAACATTTTTATGTATTAGAAAATTGATCATTATAAGTAAATCTACTAATCTCTCACTGGGCAAAAACTACTGGACAGAATTTAACATATGCTTGCTGAGTAACACTTGAATTTTAGTAGAATTCATAGTTAATTTTGGAAGTCTGTGTTTTGGAGAGTATAGGAGGTCAGAAATGGGTGCTAAAAATTTACAGAAGAATATATTTTCCTATTTTGAAACAGAATGTATAAATTGAATATCTAATTAATGCTCTACTTCATTTATTCACTAATTTTAAAGGACTTTGCAGCAGTGTATTTAACAACTAATGTCAATGTATAGTATTAGATATAATCTTTGTTAGATATTTTTAAATATATAGAGAAGAAAAGCATTGTGGGGAATGAATAATCCTGATCATGGATAAAGTAAGACCCCCAAGAAGAAAATACCTAAGTCCATTTCTCATTAAAATTTTGCAATCCCTTCTCAATACTTTAAAAATTCCATTCCCATGACTCTTCCCAAGGAAAGAGAATTTTGATTGTGTATTGAAAAGAAACCATGAAAATAAAACTTGACTTAATGGTATCTATTGATGGTCACAGTTACAGAAATTGTTCTTTTTATTAATCTGACATGTATATTTAAGAGCCCTTCAGGAGCTATAAAAAAGTTACTTTAGCATTAATACATTTAATGAAGAAGGCAATGATAGTACAGAATTTCAACACTGTAAATTAATATCTATCTATCTATCTATCATCTATAGTTTACTGTTTTCACTCCTTATGATGGTTAGGAGATTCTCTGAACTCATTTATTGTTAAACAGGTAGGGACTGTGTATCATCCATAGCTTCCTTTTTTCTTATAAAAGATTATGTTATTTTAGTTTATAGTGATATGTGTGGAAAAATAGTAAATGCCAGGGTTCTAGGAATTGCATGTTTTGATACATTATTTGCATTGATGGAATGTAACGAGCTCCTATACTCAGAATCTATGATGGCAGGGTTGGAGCTTCCATGCTGCTTTTCACTCTTGTGCACAAAAAAGAAGACTGCTTGAATAACTTTAAATTACTTACCATGAGCTAATCTCAGTCCTTGCAGGCAATATTAATGGCATAACATAGAATAAAGTGACACAAAGAGAAGTATACTCTTGGAATAGAGAATAACATAGAGAATGACATAGGAGAAAAAAACACAATTATCCCTGTTATATTGCTTAGAAAGTTACCTTTTTTTTTCCATTAAAAGAGTCATTTTTATGATTGTTATAAATGGTCACAAAAGAGACAATATTTTATTGCAGTACAAATATGTTCATTTGTGAACAAAGGTAAACATTCTTACCTCAGATATGTATTTCTAACCGGCATTCAGTGAATATCATTTTAATCAGCCTTGATTGTACTCAAAGGTTTTAAAGATTTGGCAGTTAGAAATAAACATCTCTCTAACCAATAGTTGTTGAGAAGGAGCTATGTGCTAAATACCACGCAAGACTCCAGGTATATAACAATGATGTTTCTGCCTTTAAGGAGTTTAAACTCAAGTTTGGAAATATCATATATTAACGCATATATGTGGAATCTAGAAAAATGGTACAGATTAACCGGTTTGCAAGGCAGAAATAGAAACATAGATGTAGAGAACAAATGTATGGACACCAAGGGGGAAAGAGGGGAGGGTATTAATTGAGAGATTGGGATTGACATTATACACTAATATGTATATAATAGATAATCAGAAAAAAGCATATATACATATATTTGGTCATTCAAAAAAAATAAAGTCAAGTTTGGTAGGAGGAAAGTTAATTGATCATCAAAATCCAGTCATTTAAATGGTGTTATAGAAGAAAGCATGGGGTGTTATGACACCTACATAACATCTTGTCGTGAAGGATAGGACAGCTCCATCAGATCTTATATCATGAAGACTTCTAGAAGAGGTGGCTCTTGAGATGAGTTATGACGGATAAGTTGAAATTTAATAATTAAATAAGAAATAAGCAGGATATTCTTGTTGGAAAGAATAGTATGGACTTTCATGCACGGCATAAAACCCTATATGAGATGCTGTTAGTGCCCCACTCATATCCAGTCCAAGCTCAACTCCAGTCTGTGCAGATTGCATCTTAGGGCAAGGCTTTGTGATTTTGTTTTGCTTTTGAGGGCTCTCTCTTCACATGTGCACCATGTGGTAGGCAGAAGTGCCAGGGAATTAGTGCACCAGAGAACAGCCCCCAGGCAATGATGAATTGGAATTGGGTGATCAAAAGCATAACATCCGGGGTTTCCCTGGTGGCGCAGTGGTTGAGAGTCTGCCTGTCGATGCAGGGGACACGGGTTCGTGCCCAGGTCTGGGAAGATCCCACATGCCGCGGAGCAGCTGGGCCCGTGAGCCACGGCCACTGAGCCTGTGCGTCTGGAGCCTGTGCTCCGCAACGGGCGAGGCCGCAGCAGTGAGAGGCCCGCGTACCAAAAAATAAATAAACAAATAAATTTTTAAAAAGCATAACATCCTTGCATTTTTTAATTAAAATATACTTGATGTACAATATTATGTTAGTTTCAGGTGTACTGCATAGTGAAATGATCACCACATGCATTACAAAATTATCACCACAATAAGTCCAGTAACCATCAGTCCCCATACAAAGTTACTAAAATGTTATTGATCAAATTCCTTATACTGTATATTACATCCCTGTGACACATTTACTTTATAACTGGAGGTTTGTACAACCTAATCCCCTTCACCTGTTTCAGTCCCGCTCCACACCTCTTTTTCACAACTGCTCGTTTGTTCACTGTATCTATGAGTCTGGCTTTGTTTTTTTTCTTTTGTTTTGTTTTTTAGATTCTCCATATAAGTGAGATGATACAATATCTGTCTTTCTCTGTCTGACATACTTCACTTAGCATAATACCCTCTAGATCCATCCATGTTTTCACAAATGGCAAGATTTCATTTTTTATGGCTGAATAATATTCCATTATATATATATATATATATATATATATATATATATATCTCACATTTTTAATCTATTCATCTACTGATAGACACATTTGGGTTGCTTCCAAATTGACTACTTTAAAGAATGCTTCTAGAAACATGGGGTTGCATATATCTTTTCAAATTAGTGTTTTTGTTTTCTTCTGGTAAATACCCAGAAGTGGAATTCCTGAGTCATATGGTAGTTATATTTTTAATTTTTTGAGGAACATCCTTATTATTTTCCCTAGTTGCTATACCAATTTACATTCCCACCTACAGTTCACAGGGGTTCTCTTTTCTTCACATCCTCCCCAACACTTTTTATTTCTTATCATTTTGATAATCGCCATTCTGACAGGTGTAAGGGGATATTTCTTTTTTTTTTTTTTTTTTTTTTTGCTATACGTGGGCCTCTCACTGCTGTGGCCTCTCCTGTTGCAGAGCACAGGCTCTGGACGGGCAGGCTCAGAGGCCATGGCTCATGAGCCTAGTCACTCCGCGGCATGTGGGATCCTCCCGGACCGGGGCACGAACCCGTGTCCCCTGCATTGGCAGGTGGACTCTCAACCACTGCACCACCAGGGAAGCCCACTTCATTATGGTTTTAACTTGCATCTCCCTGAAGATTAGTGATTTTAAGCATCTTTTCACATGCCTGTTGGCCATCTGTATGTATTCCTTAAAAAAAATGTCTATTCATGTTCTCTGCACATTTTTTAATCAGGTAGTGTTTTCTTGATACTGAGTTGTGTGAGTTCATTATATATCTTGGTTATTAACCTCTTATGAGATATATCATTTGCACATATCTTCTCCCATTCAATAGGTTGCCTTTTCATTTTATTGGTGGCTTCTTTCACTGTGCCAAATGTTTTTAGTTTGATGACATTCCATTTGTTTATTTATTTGCCCTTGACTAAGGAGACAGAACCTAAAAGTATATTGCTGAGAACATTGTCAAAGAGCACACTAGTACTGCCTATGTTTTCTTCTAAGAGTTTTATGGTTTCAGATTATACAGTTAAGTCTTTAATCCATTTTGAGTTTATTTTTATATGGTGTGAAAAAATAGTCCAGTTTGATTCTTTTGCTTATTGTTGTCCAGTTTTCCTAGTGCCATTTATTGAAAAGGCTATCTTTTTCCCATTGTATATTCTTGCCTTTTTGTAGATTAATTGATCATGTATGTGTGGATTTATTTCTGGGCTCTCTACTATGTTCCATTGATGTATATGATTGTTTTTGTGCTAGTACCATCATGTTTTGTTACTGCAGCTTTGCAGTATAGTTTGAGATCAGGGAGCATGAACCTCCAGCTTTGTTCTTATTTCTCAAGATTGCTTTGGCTCTTGAGGGTCTTTTGTGTTTCCATACAAATTTTAGAATTATTTGTTCTAGTTCTGTGAAAAATGCCATTGGCATTTTGATGGAGACTGCATTGAATCTGTCAATTGCTTTGGGTAGTATGGTCATTTTAACAATATTAATTTTTCCAATTCATGACAGGATATATATTGTTTGAGTTTTCTTCAATTTCTTCCATCAATATCTTACAATTTTCTTAGTCCAAGTCTCTTACCTCCTTGGTTAGATTTATTTTAGATTCTTAATTCATTTTAATGCAATTGTAAATGAGATCATTTTCTTAATTTCTCTTTTTGATAGTTTGTTGATAGTGTATATAAATGCTACAGACTTCTGTCTATTAATATTAATTGAAAATTAATATTGTCTATTAATTTGTATCCTGAACTTTCCTAAATTCATTGATGAGTTCTAATAAATTTTGGTGGCATCTTCAGGATTTTCTTTATATAGTATCATGTCATCTACAAACAATGACAGTTTTACTTCTTTCTTTCCAATTTGAATTCCTTTTATTTATTTTTCTTGTCTACTGTGCCTAGGACTTCCAATACTATGTTGAATAAAAATGGTGAGAGTGGGCATCCTTGTCTTGCTCTTGATGTTAGAGAAAATGTTTTTAGCTTTCACCATGGAGCATGATGTTGCTGTAGGTTTTTCATATATGGTTTTTATTATCTTGAGGTATGTTCCCTCTATACCACTAAGAGTTTTTAATCATATATGGATGTTGAATTTTGTCAAAAGCTTTTTCTGTATCTATTGAGAGCATCTTATTTTTCTTCTTCAGTTTGTTAATGTGGAATATCAAGTTGATTGATTCACAGATATTGAACTATATTTCCATTCTTGAAATAAATCCCACTTGACCATCATGTATGATCTCTTCAATGTATTGTTAAATTTGATTTGCTAATATTTTGCTGATTATTTATATATATATTCATCAGTGATAGTGGCCTATATTCTTTTTTTCTTTTTCTTGTCAGTGTCTTTATTTTTGCTATCAGAGTGATGCGGGCCTTGTAGAATGAGTTTGGAAGCATTACTTCCTCTTTTATTTTTTGGAATAATTTGAGAAGGATAGGTGTTAACTCTTCTTTAAATGTTTGGTAGAATTCACCTGTGAAGCTTTCTGGTTCTGGACTTTTTTTGTTGGGAGTTTTTCTCTTTTTTTTTTTCTTACTGATACAATTTCATTACAGATAATTGTAGGGACTCAACTTTCTGGCACAGGACTGTCAGGTTGGGGTATCCAACATGGGTCTCAGACCATTCACTTCTTGGGGAGGACCTCTATGATTATGATATTCCTCCTGTTTTGGGATCACTGACCTCGGGAGGTGGGTGCCTCCTATCTATCTCATTGTGGGTTCTTTCTTTATGTGTTTAGTTGTGGAAAATCTTTTCTGCTAATCTTCAAGTCATTCTCATATACTTTCTCAGTAAGTAGTTATAATTCTGATGTGTTTCTGGGGGGAGTTGAGTTCAGGGTCTTCCTACTCTCCCATATTGACCACATCTCCCACCTTCCTTGCAGTTTTGATGGGACAACTCTGAGGTGTGATTTTTTGTATGTCTCCCATACTTCCGCAAGAGTATAGTCCGTCATGGTAACCTGCTCTTTTATACAATCTATACTGCCTTCCTTTCCTTCCTTATTTCACTTATGTACTTCCCTTCATATGCTTCCTGGGATACATTTTCAAATAAGTCACTTGTTCTTAATCTTTATCTAAAGGTTTCCTTTTGGGAAGAGTCAACTGAACACAATGTCACCTTGTAACAGCCCAGTATGACTGGAATGAAGAGCATGGGTAAAATATTGCTAAAAATCTCATGCAAGGTAAAAACCTAAAGGAAATTGGAACACAAATACACAAATACACATATATACAAACAACACACAGGGAAATTAAAATGCCAAATAACACACTATATGATAATAGTTAACATTTATTAAAAACTTACTATATGCCAAACACTGTACTAAGTGTATCATATACAGACTTTCTGTTTAACCCTTACAAAAATTTTCTGAGAAAAGTTCTATAATCTCCCCTTTTTCGTGATGAGGAAGCTAGCCATGGAATGGTTAAGTGCAATATAACAAATGGTAAACAAGTAGTCCAGAATATAAATACCTCAGTTAGATAGTTTGAAGAATGTTGAGTCTTCGAAAATAGAAGGAGGAGCAAAGGTGAGGAAGCAGGAAGAGTTTGAGCAAGTTGAAGGACAACAAGGAAAGTCTAACCCTCAGGCATAACCTTGGAGGAAGGAACTCTATGAGGGGGAAAATGTCCCCATTGATAGAGTTATGATAAATTGTAATAAAATAGTTATAATCATCATGCATTTATTTTTTTGTCAGGCACTATACTATCAGGTACTATACCATCAGGCACTATATCGTAAGAATATTTTATTCTTACAAAAATATTCAGTGCTCTTATTACTCACATTTTATTGAATATAAAACTGAAGACTAGTGATTTTAAGACAGGACATGTAACACCTGAGAGGTAGAATGGTACTTTAGATCTCTTGGGTTTACACTATCTTCTATCATCTTTTGCCTGCCTGGCTGCCTATTTACATTGCTCCTCTGAAGATTTTATATATCAATGTATAAAATTGATTAAAGAAAATAAAATTTTTAAATCTTATACTTTAGTAGTAGAGCCATCTACTTAAGTTTGTTACAATTTTAGCATAAGGATAAGCAAAATGAATCACAATCATCTCATAACAGGAGAGAGAAATTAGGAATACTCTAAGGCTTTGTACTACACATAAAGTGGTATAGTGCTATTTCAAAGTGGACTTAAATTAGTTAAAAATGTATATTGCATGTTCTAGGGAAAGAATTATTTGTTTTAAAAAGTATAGTGACGTGATAAGAGAGGAAATAATACGGAATCATATAAAATGCTCATTTAAAACCATAGAACATAGGAAAAGGGGAGGGGGAATAGATACAACAAATAGAAAACAGTTATTTGCAAATATTAATCTAGTCTCTAAATAATCATTTTAAATATGAATTGTCTAAATACAACAATTAAAATACAGGATTTTTCAGTCATAAAATAATATTAGTAATTAACAAAAATAATATTATTAATTAATAAACAACAATAATAATACAAGACAGCTATAGGTTGTCTATAAGAAACCACTTAATTGTTTTTTTTTAATTTATTTACTTTATTTATTTTGTTTTTGGCAGAGATGGGTCTTTGTTGCTGCACGCGGGCTTTCTCTAGTTGCAGCGAGAGGGGGCTACCCTTCGTTGCGGTGCACGGGCTTCTCATTGCAGTGGCTTCTCTTGTTGCAGAGCACGGGCTCTAGGCGCACGGGCTTCAGTAGTTGTGGCTTGCAGGCTCTAGAGCGCAGGCTCAGTAGTTGTGGCACAGGCTTAGTTGCTCCAAGGCATGTGGGATCTTCCTGGACCAGGGCTCAAACTCATGTTCCCTGCCTTGGCAGGCAGATTCCCAACCACTGTGCCACCAGGGAAGCCCAAGAAACCACTTTAAATATAAAGATTCTGAAAAGTTAAAATAAAAAATTAGAGAAAGGTATATCATGATAACACCAATCAAAATTAAATAAGAATAGCTATATTAATCTCAGACATAGCAGACTTCAGAACAAGGAAAATTATTGGAGAAAAATAGAAGTTTTACATAATTGTAAATGGGCCTGATCTACAAGAAGACATAATTACTTTAAATGTTTTTCAACTGATATCAGTGTCAAAATATATGAGAAAAAAATATGATAGCACTACAAGGAAAAATAGACAAACTTCATGAGTATAGGTGGAGATTTCAATGTTTTTGACAGGTCAAGTAAGAATATAGTTGACCTAAACGTCACTATCAATCAACTTGATTTAACTGACTTTTACAGAATACTCTGACAAGCAAGAGCAGCATATTTATTCTCTTGTTCACGTGGAACATTCACCAAGAGAGACCACATACTGGGCCATAAAAATAAACCTTAAAACATTTAAAGGCAAAAAGAACTGTAGCTATAACCTCAGCTTTCACCATAAGAAACTAGAGAGAGAAGAGCATTTTAGGCCTATAGGAAGGGAAGAAAAGAATTTTTTAAAAATAGAGCAGAAGCAATGAAATTAAAAAGAGGAAAACAAAGGAGAAAATCAACAACACAAAATCTGGTATTTTTAAAGGATTAATACAATTTATAAACCTCAAATCAGACTAACCAAGATAATAGGAGAGCAGACACAAGTTACCAGTATCAGAAAAGAAATAAGCCTCATCACTACTGATACCATGGACTTTAAAAGGATAATAAAGGAATACTATGAGCAACTCTACGCCCACAAATTTCATAATTTCAATGAAATAGTCCATAAACTGCTTAAACTCCCCAAAGGAGGTAGATATTTAAGAAAGAACTGGTACCAATTCTCTACAATCTCTTCCAGAAAATAAAAGCAGAGAAAACTCTTTCTAACATATCTTATGAGGTCAATATTACCCCAATATTAAAGTGAAATAAAGGTATTATAAAAAAAGAAAACTATGGGGCTTCCCTGGTGGCGCAGTGGTTGCGCGTCCGCCTGCCGATGCAGGGGAACCGGGTTCGCGCCCCGGTCTGGGAGGATCCCACATGCCGCGGAGCGGCTGGGCCCGTGAGCGAGGATCCCACATGCCGCGGAGCGGCTGGGCCGGTGAGCCATGGCCGCTGGGCCTGCGCGTCCGGACCCTGTGCCCCGCAACGGGAGAGGCCCCAGCAGAGGGAGGCCCGCATACCCCCCAAAAAAAAAAAAAGAAAACTATGAACCAACATCTCTCATTAACATAGACATAAAAATTCTCTGACTACATTAGCAAAATGAATCCAACAATGCATTAAAAGAATTATACACCATCGTCAAATGAATTTACTCCATGTGTGCCTGTTTGGTTCAACATTTGAAAATCAATGTAATCTATGACATCAGCAGTCTAAAGAAGAAAAATCATGAATAAGATCAACTGATTCAGGAAAAGCAGCTGAAGAAAACCTAACACTCCTTCATGATAATAACCCTCAGCACAGTGGGAAGAGAACTTCCTAAAACTGGATAAAGAATGTCTAGAAAAAAACCTACAGCTACCAACACACCTACTGGTGAAAGACTGAATGCTTTACTCCTAAGGTTTAGAACAAAGCAAATAGATCCTCTCTTAACTCTCCTATTTATCTTCATCCTAGAAATTCTAGTTGGTGCAATAAAAGAAAAGAAGAGAAAAGAAAAGAAAAGGTATACAGATTGGTTAGGAAGAAGTAAAACTTGCCTTGCTCTCTAAATACATGATGGTCTATGGAAAGTCTCAAAGAATCAACAGAAAAACTTCTGGAACTTATAAGCAAATATATCAAGATAGCAGGATATAAATTTAATATACTAAAGTTTATTCTTTCCAGCAATCAACAATTGGAATTTAAAGCTTGAACAAACAAAATAATATTAGGATCCAAAAAGGTAAAGTTCTTAGGTATAAATCTAACAGATTATTTACAGGGTTTATATGTGGAAAACTACAGAACTCTGATGAAAGAAATCAAAGAATATCTAATACATGGAAAGATATTCTGTGTTCTTAGGTTGCATTTTGTATTCTTAGCATTCTTAGAGATATATTCTGTATTTAAAGTCAATACTGTTTAGATATTAACTCTTCTCTTCTTGATCTATAGATTCAATTCAATCTTTGTCAAAACCTGAGCAAGCTATTTTATGGATATCGACAAACTGATTATAAAGTTTATGAGAGAAGTCAAAGAGTCAGAATAGCAAACTTTAGCAAGAAAAAATAGAACAAAGTTGGACTGACATTTCCCAATTTATAAAACTACAGTGCTCAAGACAGTGTGGTATAGGCAAAAGAACGCACAAATGCATTTGTGCAACAAGATAGAGAGCCTAGAAATAGACCCATACAAATGTAGGGCACTGATATTTGATAAAGTAGCAAGTCAATACAGTGCAGAAATAATATTCTTTTCAACTAATGGTGATGGAACAATTAGATGTAGAATGCAAAAGAATGAATCTAGACACAGAGCTTTCACCTTTCGCAAAAATATACTCAAAATTAATTATAGACTCAAATGTAAAATGCAAAACTATAACACTTCTAGAAGATAAAGTAAGGTAAAATGTTAATAACACTAAGTCTTGCAAAGAGTTTTTAGATACAATATCAAAAGCACATTCCATGAAGTAAGTATTACCAAGTTGGGTTTTATTAAAATTAAAAATTTTGACTATGTGAAAGACATTGCTTAAAAATTGGAAAAAAAGTCACAGACTAGGGAAGAATTTTCAAAACAAATATCTGATAAGGTTCCAGTACCCCAAATATACAAATAACTCCTATAAGTCATCACAAGAAAATAACTCATTTTAAAAATGAGAAAATTATCTGAACAGACACTTCAACAAAGAAGACTCAGATGGCAAATAAGTATAGGAAAAGATGCTTAACATAATTTTTCATTAAAGAATAGCAAATTAAAACATCTATGAGATATGACTACACATTTATTAGAATGCTTAAAACAGAAAAAACCTGAGAGTACCAATTCCTGGCAAAGATGAAGAACAGCTGGAACTCTCATCTATTACTTTTGAAAATTCAGAACTGGGGCTTCCCTGGTGGTGCAATGGTTAAGAATCTGCCTGCCAATGCAGGGGACACGGGTTGGACCCCTGGTCTGGGAAGATCCCACATGCTGTGGAGCAACCAAGCCCATGCGCCACAACTACTGAGCCTGCGCTCTAGAGCCCTTGCGCCACAACTACTGAAGCCCACGCACCTATAGCCCATGCTCTGCAACAAGAGAAGATGCGGCAATGAGAAGCCTGCGCACCATAACGAAGAGTAGCCTCCTCTCACCGCAACTAGAGAAAGCCCACATGCAGCAGCGAAGACCCAATGCAGCCAAAAGTAAATAAATAAAATAAATAAATTTTTAAAAAAATTTTAAATTCAGAATTATACACTCACTTTGCAAGACTATCATAGTTTCTTACAAAGTCTTACCTTATGATCCAGTAATTATGCTCCTAGGTATTTACCAAATTGATTTGGAAGTGTATGCTCCTGCATGTGAATGTTTAAAGCAGCTTAATTCATAATTGCCAAAAAAAATGGAAGCAACCAAGTTGCCCTTCAGTAAATGGATAATCAACTGGTATATACCTGTGGATAATATCATTCAGCTATTTTAATATGTGATCTATCAAGCCACATAAATACATACATGCATTTAAAGGCATATTGCTACATGTTAGAAGTCCATCCGAAATGTTACATAATATATGGTTCCAATTACATAACATTTGGGAAAGGGAAAACCTATAGCTACAATAAAAATATTAGCAGTTGCTAGGAGTTTGAGGGGGACAGAGGAGTGCTGAATGGGTGAACACAGAGGATTCGTTAGGGTGATGAAACTAAGTGTGATACTGTAATTATTCAGAAAAATTCCAAATAATTCATGTAGTTACTTTGCCCTTAACTTAAGGAGGTGGAGATTTTCACTCCTTAAGTGTGAGAAGCACATAGTAACCTCCTTCCAATGAGTACAGCACGGAAAGGGGGATTAAAAAAAGAGACCTTACAATGGAAAAACCTGTCAAACCTCATCCAGGAGATCAAGGTTAACATAGTCATAAATTGCACTGATGATATATGTCCTTGACGTAAGTTGATGAAGGGCACTTTACCTTCCTGGCCTCTGTGGTTTCCCTCCCAGAAACACATATCTCCAGTTTTATCATGGGAGAACATCAGATATATCTCATTTGAGGGATGTTTGACAAAACACTTGACCAATACTTCTCAAAAGCGTAAAAGTTGTAAAACACAAGGAAAGTCTAAGAAACTGTCAAAGCCAAGAGACTTAAGGAGACATGTGGAATAAATGTAATGTGGTGTTCTGGAAGGGATCTTGGAACACAGCAACAGCAGAAAACATATTAAGGAAGAACTAAGGAAATGAAAAAGTACCAACTTTATTGATTATAATGTATCAATACTGGTTCATATATGTGGCAAACGTACCATTCTAATGTCAAGATATTAATTATAAGGGAAACTGGGTTTGGCATATCTGGGAACTCTCCCCCCTTTCTTCACAATTTCTGTTACTCTAAAAATCAATTATTCTCCAAAAAAATTGAAAAAATAAATAAAAGCAGACTATTTAAAAAACTGTTCTAAAAAAGAAAGTTTATCAAAAAAATACATGGGGCTTAAGGAAAATATGGGATTATGGGTGCAGCATTCAAAAACTTTTCCAGTAACACATTAAAATTAAAAATTAAAAAACTTAGGCAACTTCTAGGAACAGCAGTACAATTTGCCACATCTCAAATGGCTAAGAAATGCCTAAATACCACAATAAATTGCTCTTGACCTCAAAGAGGGCCTGAAGTTTCCTGGGGGAAAGGGGCACCCATTCTCTCATGGCCTACCTGCTGGACTCCCATATCTGCCACCTTGTGTGCTAAATAAAAGAGAAATAGAAATAGAGAGAAAAGAGAGAAAAATACAGATGAAAAGAGAAAAAATATAAGCTGATTAAAAAACGAGATAAATTAAAAAGAGAGGAGAGCTCAGGCTACCTCCAAAGGGTTGTATCTTGTGAGCTATTGTGATTTCGTGGAAGGTGGGTTAAGTGAAATTGGATTGAATGTTTTAACGCCAGATGCAGATGCGTGTGACACATAACTGAAGAGGTGAACTGGTGTGGCCATAGCTGGTAGTTGTTGGAGGTGTGTGTGTGCACATACGTGTTTCTATGCCTGCCTGCACCTGTACATCCACATCTTATACATGCCTACTTAGTTCAGCTGGATGCCGTCTTCTGCATTTTTCTAGTGTTTCTTGCAGACAAATCATGCCTAAGCAAAAGTGAAATTCAAGCTATGCTCAAATTGCTCTCTAATATATCAAAAGCATTGGAACAAATTCACATTTTCAAAACAAGTGGTATGGCATAGCTGGCTGTACAAGCAAATATGAATACAAATATACATTCTTATATCCTTTGTTACACAAAAGTAACTTACTTACTGATTATACTCTTCTGCTTCTTGCTTTTTCTTTGGGAACATTCAAGATGTCTGAGGATGACCAGGGTTAAAAAGTGATATTTCAATGATAAATACCTGTATTAGGTTTGACACTGTACAATCTAAACAGTTTTGCTAAACATTAACATATAAGTTAGATACTGATGAGCCTTTCTTAACACCTGAACTAACTGTGTGGCTTTTTAAATAGAAAGGCCTCCAAGCCTTTCTCTAAACCAGTGTTCTTCAAACTTCATTGGCATAAAACTATTTTGGAATATTTATTTAAAATGTACATTATCTTTTTCCCAGAACTGTTGAAGCAGAATCTTAGAAGATATATGTGAGGTCCAGAACCTATGTATTTAACAAACACATAAGGTGATTTTTATGCAAAGTAAATTTTAGAAACATTGGTTTAGACCCACTGAATCAGAATAGCTGGGCTGGGGCTCCTATGTCTGCATGTCTAATAACCACAACTGATGATTATCATGAACATCCAAATTTGAGAACTGTTTTTTTACATCACAAACTTAGCTCAGGAAAAATCTTACTTCCCTGAAGCCTATAACCATGATTTCTCTGGTCCACTGTTTTGCCCAGATGATCGTTTAGCAGAATGCTCAATTTTAACAGTTTGCCAGTGAGAGTTAGAGTCAATTAGAACAATATAGTAGAAGTTTATTTTAACACGCCAAAGCATAAACGATTTTCCTAAAACTTACTTGTAAAAATCAGGGTAGAAGAAAGCACAGCATCTCTGGAGGGTAAATTGAATTGTGTGTGTATCTCCTTTGCTACATCTGGAAGCTTGCTCTTTGCTGTTCTGGACTGCTTGGCTGTCTTGAAGTGTGATTCTGTTCCATTCATTGTTGGCTGGGGTCTGACTAAATGGTTTGCTGATACTGAAATCATACCAACTGTTCAGATTTCCTTGTCACCATTTTAAAGGCTTCTCTTTTATTTCTATCCTCTTGCACTCCTTTTTTACCTTATTTTTTTAAACTAGCCACCTATAAAGAATGTGAACTCCCATCTGCTGAGACCAAGCAGAGGCTAGACCAGATGTGACCTGCAGTTTGCTGAATGGGAAACAAACACAAGGAATGGAGCCGTCTGCCATCTGTTGATGCAGAAAGCAGCAGGGTATGCCTGGCATTTCAACAGGGCTTCCCCCACTGGGAAATTGAAAGAGAAAAAGCATTTGTTTCACTTTTCCCCTTTCCTGACCTGACAGCTCCTTTGAGCAAAGTGGAGAGGAAGAAAGGACATCTTGCCATGAAGCAGCGACAGCTTATATCTAAATGGTGGAGCTCAATAAATAAACTCTATTTTGCATTCTAAGGTCTACACTTGCCTCTGCTCAGTGGGATTGAGCATCTAATTTCTGTAGTTGTCAGAAATGCTGCAGAATGGCAGGTTCCCTTCTTACCAACTCCTAATCAGTTTTTCTGCTTTTTATCCCTGAATGCCACGCAAAAGGCTCTTGGGGGAGTTAAAGGTAATGAGGCAGGTGTTAGCAGCAGATACAAACAAAAGGAAGAATTTCTCCTGTACGCGGAGTCCTGGTCTTACATGGTCAGAGACCATCTGGTTCACATTTTCAGAAAGGGATGGATGTAATCGAACAAGTTGCCCCAGTGACATAGGCATGTTAACTTGGACCCCTCTCTGTCCTAGACTGATCGTGTGAGCTGTGCCATTCCATTCAGATACATGACACTGAGAAAGCAATTTCCTTCCTTGATACATACTCTTAGTAAAGGTCTCTCTTGGTCACCAGGGTGAACCATGATGAATAAAACACAGTCCCTGGTCTCATGAGGCCTGTTGTCTAACAAAATGTGTATTTTTTAAAATATACTTTAAAGAAAAGAAACTTAGTTATGAAGATGTCTTTTTTTGTTTACTAATGGAGGTAAGCCTGGATTTAAAAGTGTTTTCTCCTAAGGAGGGTACCTGGGTCTTCTTTACGCTCTTAAGTCGTTTATGTACTAGATACGATCTTAGGATATTTCAGAAATTACCCCTGCCACAGAATTATCATTTTAATCAACACCAAGTAAATGTAAAATTGCTATTAAGATTAAATTTACAAACTGAAATAGTAACAATCCTATTTTCAATGGGGATGCTCTTTCAAATGAACAAAATTCATAATCAGAACTCTAGAAACTATGTTTTCCTCATATTACCATACTGTGAAATAAGAATTTTCAGTAAGGGGCAAGTAAAATATTTTTTTCAAACAGTCTATAACTTTCAAACGAAAATCTCCTAAGTGTCAATGTATTTGGTATGCAAAAATGGGAGTGGTTCTCTTCCCTAAAGTCCTTGTTTTCCCCCTTATAGAGAGAGGTATATATAAACACTGCCACGTACACATAATAATATTTTTGATGCCTGTTAAGTCCAGTAAGAGAACAAATGCTATACAAGGGATCAGAACCTACCTCAAAGGGTAAAAAATATCATGCCTGGAGGTAACCTCATGAGTCACGATTTAGTGTTTGTTCTAATACTTTTGTTAGGGAAGAAATTATTCACAGAATTTTTTTTTAAAGCCTGTAAAGTAAATGTCCTGTAGTTATGGGTTATAATTTTAAAACAAATTCCTATAAAATTCTATACTATTTAAATCATGAACTAAATATGTGTTGTTGAGGAAGAGAGTGATTTTCCAACTAAATCAGGCATTTGGAAAATTCACTAGACTTTGATGGAACCAACACCCCTGAAAGCACAGTGTCAGCTCGTCTGCAGCGTTCCTGCCTCTGGGAAGTAGCTTCTGTAAGTAGTATAGGTGACAACATCACTTGTGTTCTCAATTAAGATTTTTTTTTTTTAACATCTTTATTGGAGTAAAATTGCTTTACAATGTTGTGTTAGTTTCTGCTGTAAAACAAAGTGAATCAGCTATACGTATACATATATCCCCATATCCCCTCCCTCTTGTGTCTCCCTCCCACCCTCCCTATCCCAACTAAGATCTTTAACTTTACTTATAGATTACTGAAATTTCAGTGAGTTATTATAATATGTAAAACAATTATCACTGGCCCTATTTTCCCACGTCTATAAGAGCACATTTATTGCTATTCCCAAATGGCTATCCCTCAGAAAGTTGCCGGTTGTTTCTGAGACTTCAAAATTCTGGTTTCGTGTGTGCTAACATAGAGCTTATCATTCTCAGGCTCTACATGCTGTTTCTTCATATTTTTTTCTTTTCCTTAGAGTCATATTGTCTGCTCTTAAATGTAAAATAGAAAAGCTCGTTATAATCAGTCTTTATCAAAAATGTCATTTTCAAAGTAATGCTGGTCTTTAGGATTGCCAGATAAACTGGGGGATCTGGAGAGAAGTGGGGAGAAGGGCTTTCTCTTCATGTGTGTGTCGTATATTGTCCCTTGGGTTGTGTAACACCTTGAGTCTTCTGTAGTCAGGGTTTCACAAAGTCTCTGCTATGTTGGAAAGTTCTGTTTCTTTTACTTCTTTCCATGAAACTCAAAATTGGACATGGACTGAAATAGTATTTTTATTCATTCGTTCATTTATTTATTCAGATCATATTTATTGAGAATATACTGTTAACTGGACACTGTTCTGGGTGGGCTGTGAGGGGGGAGCAAGATACAGAAGCAAATACAAGAGACTAAAATCCCTACCCTCATGAAATTCACATGAGTGGAGGAGACAGATAAAATTCTATAATAAAATAATAAAATGTAAAGTACATTATATTAATATGAGTTACTAGGGAGACAAACCAGGTGCTATGCTAGGTCCAGTTTTATGTAGGGAATAAAGGAGGTCTTTATGAGCAAATACTATTGGTGTAGAGTTGGAGATGGTGAGGAAGTGAGTGAAGTGGCTGTCTAGGAGAAGATCATTCCATGTGGAGAGCACAGCAGGTGCTATGACCTTGAGGCTGAAACTTGCCTTGCATGTTCAGACAAGAGTGGAATGCAGTCGGTAGTGAATGAGTCCAACTGGGACAGGGCTCAAACCCTGGAAGGCTTTATGTGCCATGATAAGGACTTTCACTTTGCCTCTGGGTAAGGTGAAGAACCATAGGAAGGCACTGAGTAGAGAGGCAATAGAATCTGATCTAGCCTTAATCTAGTCTTATGCAATATTGAGACTAGAGTAAAGGTGCTCAAGGGTAGAAGCACAAATTCAATTTGGAGCTTGGAGCAAATAATGGAGCAAAAGACCATGGTTCATGCGAACAGGACAACAGTCCTAAAGATGGAAAAAATTGGTAGAATTTTGGGTGGATTTTGAATAAAAACTCCCACATGATATGCTAATTGATTGGATGTGGTATATAAAGGAAAAAGGAGGAGTTACTTCACAGTTTTTGACTTGAGCCACTAGAAGAAAGAAGTTGGCTGCAAACTGAGACATAAAAGGCATGGAAGGAATAGTTGTGGAGGAGAGGAACAGATTTGAACTTTGAATTTATGAAGGTCAAGATGACCATTAGACAATTAAGTGGAGACTACCATCAAGTAGAAGTTGGATTTAAAAGTCTGTATTTCAAGGGGAAACTCTTCTTGGCTATATATTTGTTATCAGCATGTAGATGGTCTCTAAAACAGAAAAGTTAGATGAGCTTGCCAGGGGAGTGTATGAAGACAGAAAAGCACAGAAACACAAGGACTGAGCCCTGGGGCATAGCAAGGGTGAAAGTTTAGGAAGCTGAGGAGGGATTAAGTAAAGGATTTCCTCTCTAGAAATGTTTTCACAAAGGGAAGAAGAAAATTGATCAAAAGCTGAAAAGGAAGGTAAGTTTAAGAATTTTTTAAAAATAAGATAAATACAAGTGATTTTATAATAATAGAAAGATCCAGTTTAAAGGGAACAAATTGATAAAACAGATGAGAAAAAAAATTGCTGGTGTGATGTCTGAGTGTGGAAAAAGAGATGGAATCTAATACACAAGTATTAAGGTTTACTTTTACCAGGAGCACAGATATTTCTCCATAAGAATAGGAGAAAAGGCACAGCACAAGGATGTGGACGCATATAGATGGCTAGATGTGTGATGGATGTTTATAAAGGTTGTTTGCCATTTGTTCAGTGAAATAGGAAACAAGGTAGTCAACTAAGAGTATGAATAGGGGAAAGGCCTTAAATAAAATAGTTTGAGGAGTTTGATGTAAGATGGAATAATCATTTAGATGACTTAGAAATTGAATGGATAAGTGTAGTAGTTAGAGGCACCAATCTGACTTATTTGCAATGAGTGATTATGAATTTAAAGTGAGAGCAGTCAGCATTGTTGTGTTTTTCACCACTCTCAATTGCTTGCCACTAATACCGGAACAGTGCAAGAGAAAAACTGAGTAAAATTGGGGTTGCGGTTTTGGTAACATAAAAAATTAGAACAAAGCAAGGAATTTGAAAATGTCAGAGAAAAAGTGCTTAGTATAATTGAATATTGAATTTATGCTGAATAAGGAGAAAAGAGAGGATAATGATTGGAACCAGGGAGAGTTAAATATTGGAAGGGTAAACGAATTGAAATGTTATATATGTTGATTGCTGCAAAGACTGTTGGATGCAAGGAAATAAACCGAGTAAACTAGCTAGACAGAAATTTTTTGTCAGAGAGTGGAGTGTCTGAAATTCAGTTTAAGGAGGGACTGAGGTTACGGGTACGGACAATTTCTACCAGAGTATCATCATGAGATTGAGTAGTTTTGGTGGGATGCAAGACAAGAAAATCAATAATTTGAGAGTCCAGTTTGCTGGAAGTTTCATCAAGGTGGATGATGAAATCACTAAGTATTCTGGAAGAAACAGTGTGGAAAAAAGGGACAGTGATCTTGGAGGTAAAATAGTCCAACAGCAAGAGAGAAGTGTCCTGGGAATTGGTGGATGAATTCTATAAGCCACGGTGGTATATGTTGTAGCCTGATGCCATGAAATTCAAAGGTTGGTATTTTATGGAGGAGGTAAGAAAGGTTGCTATTTTTCCTTCAGGTGTAGTAGTGGGGGTAAAGTAAGAAGAAAAGTCAACTTTATATAGAGGACTCCAATGGAAGATGAACTTCGGAGAATCAATTTTCCATTAGAGACAGATGATAAAGAAAACTTTCAGGTAAATTTTCTACGATGTAAAGGATTTTGCTGATGACTGAAAATGGCTATCAGAGAGCGCAGAGGGAGGAATTCCAGAGTTAGGAAGCGATGGAGTTATAGAGTCCAGTGGTTGACATCATTATCTGAATGACCTGTTGTTTTATTTTTTTATGGGGAGTGGTGTGAACATTGATAAAGGAAAGAAATAACTGTCCTGCTGATTCTAAGGCAGAGAGTACTGGTGACTCTGAAGTCGGTTTATGGAAGTTGCCCTGACAGGGTATATAGTTCTGTGGTCCCACGTGACTCAGCTGATAGAAGTGTAGCGGCTCCAGAGGGGAGTTTTCCCCAGAGAGCACAGACACGGTCTTGTTTCTGTTACTGGGTTGGCGTGTGTTGTGTCAAATGACTTCAACTGAGGTGGTCAATGGAAGACCTGGACCAGCAATCTCGTTCCTTGTGATAGCAAGCAAAGAATTGCAGACTACCACTTCAGGCTTAAGCGCAAAGCAAAGTTTATTAAAGCATATCTATACTCTCAGAGGGAGAGCGGGCTGTTTCTGCGAACTGAAACCAGCCTGTAAGCATAGTTGCACTCTCAGAGAGAGTGTGGGCTGTTTCTGCAAAGTGAAACCAGCGGCTCCTGTACAGGCTTAAGGGTGTTTATAAGGAGCGTTCTGCGAGGAGGCGGGGTGAGTGACAGGGGATCATTATTTGATTGACAGTCCCGAGTTATGTAACAGGTTCATTATTGCGCCTGCTTCTTGATTCGCGAAGACATGCCCACCCGGGGCGGGGCAAAACCACATGCAGATTTTATTATAATGATGGTATAATGAGTTTGGGTTTACTACAGGTTATACGCCTGTCTGGTCTGGGCATGCGCAGTCCCGGGACATTCCCTCCTGTTACTGTGCTCCCTCTTTATCAGGAAAAGTTGTCCATCACCTGGGCAACTTTTTTTGTCTTGCCAGTTCTGGGTTCGGTCGGGGAGTGTCCCCAGATGGTTGGAGTGTGACTTGATTGTTCCCCTCTTGTCTTTCCTCCACTGTCACCTCCTTGCTGCTAAGGTCTGACTAACTGCCTCACATTTTCTGCCCATGTAGGCTCACAGGTCAACAGAATCCTTTTAATTTCCCATATCATACCTGCTAGTATGATTCTCATTCAGACAATAAACCAAGCTTCATGGAAACAGGTGGGTGTATGTGGTGTTTATACTAGCAGAATAGATCTTGGCACTTATAGACTTCTTTCTGGAACCACTGGCTTGATATCATTTTCAGGAAAACAAATACTGCAATTTTGAGAAAAGTCTACATATCTATTCTCCAAGTATTTAAAATTAACCCCAAAACTTTTTTCAAAATTTCCTTGTGTGATTCATGATTTGGATAGAAGAGTCCAGATTTTTTTTCACCATGGACAGACCAACAATCAATTAGAAATTCTATCAAAAACCTAAGCTTGTACATCTTCTTGTTAGAGAACTGTTTTCCTTATACATAAAATTTCTTAAAAAAAGTGTCTTAAAAGACGTTGAATTATCAGAGAATATCATCAAATGAAAATGAACTGCATGATTCCATATGCTGAATACAAGCACAATAATTAGTATCACTCACAGTCACCCTGGAAACAGGTCAAGTCAGTATCTTATAAACTAGCATATGATGCTACTCATGTTGTCCTCTGTTATGTACTCAGTTTCTGAATTTCTGGCTTGGAACCATCTCTTGGCTCATTTACACATACTTCCGTTATTATGATATATTGCTTATTAAAATTATTATTATTATTTTCGGTATGTGTAGAGTTTTGTTTTCTCAACAGAAACTCTTCCTGAAGACGCCAATATATGTTACCAGGAAATCTTCTCTGTTTTATTTAATTTTCTCTAATGCTATAGCATTTTCTGAAATACTGTTTCTTAAGTCCCATCTTTACTTCACTCATCCTGTTTGTCTACCAGTCTCTCTCTCCTTTTTCTTTTCCCCTGGAACACTGCTTCACTAGAAAGCACGTATTATAGTAGAGGTCCACGGACAGAAAACACTCTTTTCTCATTTTTGTTTTTCTTCTTGGTGTTCTTTATCCAAATTGCGGAGAAACAGGGACAGTTAACAGGGTACATTTAATGAGAAGGAGGTCCTGAGTTACCTCAGATCAGATTCACACTGATCCTTGTGTGAAAGCCCAGGTTTGGTGGGAGAGATGACAGGATGATGGATCTGCATGACACACATGAAGATGCAAACTGTCAGGATGTGGAAACAGAAGTTAACCTAATTCCTTTATCATGACAGGGTGCTAGTTCCAAAGCTGAGGCGAGTGCCCCTTTAAATGAGAGTGTGTAGCATCTCAAACTATTGGTGAAGTCAGTCATTTTTGACTTGCTATTTTCGGGGGGTGGTACAGTACTGGAGTTACCCTAAACACTTTGTTATTTCGTTAGAAATTTACTGAAAGATAAATCTTCCTGCTTCCGCCCTATTTCTACACTGAAAAGGAGTGATCAGTCACCAGTGAGTGTGCTGCCAAAGAGTTCTGTAAAGTCAGGAGCCATTCCAAACGGGAATTAATGGGGAGCAAAAATGATCTTTTCATATTCTCAGGCTTCATGATGTATGGCAATCTGTCTTTAGGTGGGGCTGCAAATCAATTAAGCATGAATGATGTTTATGGTATAGAATGTGACCTTAACAAGTTGTCTTATCTCTCTGCCTTGATGTTTCCATCTGGTTTGTGCAAGGAATGTTCAGATAATGCAGCAAAGGGGACAATTATGATTTCAAAGGGAACAGCCATTATGGGTCACTATCTTCCTGGGCCTGATAAGTTTAATCCAAGTTGCCCGGGAGGGAAGAACTCATAAAATACTTTATCTGAAGCAAGTGTAAAAATACTCATAAACTCAAAGGTTAATGATCACTGCACCAGAAGAATAGATGAAGGAGACAGGGCAATTTTATGTTTCTTTGCTGTGCTGCCCTTATTAATCATGTTGCGAGTTGCTTTAAAATATGTACCTGCACTTTATTTTAAAAGCCAAATGGATAGACAGACACTAAAAATGAAGTTGGAAGGATGGTGCTATGATTTATTCATCTCTCTTTCTACTTGCCAGTATCTGCAGGAGATATTACTAAGATCAGGATGTACATTTAGTTACATTTTTAAAATCTATTTTATTTTCAAGCCATACTTTTTTTACTATTATTTTTAAACTTAATTTAAAATTCAGCGTTCTTATTTATACTGAGCTTAAGGTATTTACCTAATTTATCTTTTGTGCAAGTGGTGTTATTTTCAGATGACACGTGGAGAGCTTGATCATCTGTGTAATGATCCCTTCAGATTTCACTAAACAGCACATAAGTGGATTGAAGAATTATACTAATAGAGTTGTTGTTGATAAATCAGCAAATGAGTTCCATTTCTGTCTCCAGATTTATGCAGGACATCTTTGGATAAATTAAAGCATAAAGGATCTACACAGGTGTAAATAAGACAAAGTACAAAGGAAGTTCCCTGCATATTGTTTATACTGACATGAAAGGATCAATATTAACACATAATTAAATAAATTTACTCTAGATCATTCTCATTTAAACCAGTGATTGGCAAACTTTGCCTTCAAAAAGACGAAATAATAAATATTTTCAGCTTTACAGGCAATGTGGTCTTTGCCATTGTAGTGTGAAAGCAACCATTGATATTATGCAATTGAATGTGCATGGCTGTGTCTCAATAGAACTTTCTTTAAAAAATACATAGAAGATGCAAAAAGGCCCTTGGGCTAGAGTTTGCTGAACACTGATTTGGATTATTTCTAAGAGTACAATAAATAAGATGTTTAGGAACTCCACCTTTTAGTTAGTTTACTACATAGAGTACATTTGAAAACTTTCCCTTTTTTTTCCTTTTGGTTCCTCTTCCAGGGTTATAAACTCAGGTGCTTACAATGGCCAGGAAGTAACTTAAATATATAAAACTGAAATGGTATAATATCATAAAGTGTGGTGAGGCTTGTGATTAACTTGAGGCTACGTGCTCTAATTCTTAAAAAAAAAAAAAAATGAATGGAGTAAGATTGGGCCCAATTTACAATTTCTGCTCTATACAGCAGATTGAATTTCCCTCTGCTTGTTATGCCCATATGATGGTTCTGAAGATCTCCTTGAAGAAGTAAGTTCTCATCCCTTCAATCTCCGATCTAATCATTGCCTCTCCACTAGCATTGGTGTGTAAAATGTACTGTTCTTCTCTCTTAAAATGTAAAGATATTTTTGAATTTCCTTGGGATGCAGTTGTTTCTCCCCACTAGACTGTCATCTTGAATTATGAAATATATTCATTCACATGGTATCTGATTCAATGAAAATCCCACTTTTTTCAAAGGGTATATCGTCTTCCTGCATGAAATGTCTTATGTGTATTCAGATAATCGTTGTCATCCCAAATGTTGTTATTTAAACTCTCACTATCAGAAATCAGGAATCAACAAATTTTGATATTATTTTTTAATAAATTTATTTATTTATTTATTTATTTATTTATTTTTGGCTGCGTTAGGTCTGTTGCTGCACGCGGGCTCTCTAGTTGTGGCAAGCGGAGGCTACTCTTCCTTGCGGCTTGCGGGCTTCTCATTGCGGTGGCTTCTTTTGTTGCGGAGCACGGGCTGTAGGCGTGCAGGCTTCAGGAGCTGTGGCGCGCGGGCTCTAGAGCGCAGGCTCAGTAGTTGTGGCGCACGGGCTTAGTTGCTCCGCGGCACGTGGGATCTTCCTGGACCAGGGCTCGAACCCGTGTCCCCTACATTGGCAGGCGGATTCTTAACCATTGTGCCACCAGGGAAGTCCCTCGATATATATTTTAAATGAAATCTTTACTATCTGACCTCTCACTACCTGCTATCTCAAACTCAAGAAAAAAATTAGAAAAATTTAATAATGTCATATTTCTTTATCCGAACTCACACGCTAAACTTGTGCTGCTCAAATCAGAAAGTCAATAGATGTGGGTAGTAGGGAATATTTAAAGTGGATGGTAGCTCAAGGCATACAGTGGAACTCTCTTTTATAAGCCATTAGGGCCATCTGATAAGTTAATAATTGTCAGAAGCCCTTTAATAGCAACTTACTCCCATTTGATGACTTTGAAAAAACATCTAGGGCTTCCCTGGTGTAAATTTGCCATGACCTACAGGAGTCTCTGAACACAACTCCAGCTTAACTTCTGCCATATCCCCCCACTGATAATTCTACTCAAGCCACACTAGCCTTTCGGATTTGCAGACAGTCTTTCCTAGCTTTGACCATTTTACCTGCTCTCTCTTCTTTCTGAAAAATTTCTCCCATTCTTCTCATGGTAGACTCCCCCTCCCCCTTCAAGTCTACACTTAGGTGATGTCCTTAGAAAGGATATTCATTACCATTCTAGAAAAATATACCGTTCATTCATTCATTCATTCAGTTCACAAATATCAACTAAGTGTTACTTGGGGCCAGATACTCTGTGAGGCACTAAAGATATGATGATACACGAGACATACTGAATTCCTACCTTCAGGGCCTTACATTCCAATAAATCATAGAGTTCCCTGGGACTGCATTCTCCCATTCTCCACTGCCTGGCTCTACTGAATGAAAACTTATTTTTAATTTAGCATGTAGTGCAATCTGTAGTTTTTCCATTTGCTGATGTTTTTGCAACCATATACTACTATGAACTCTAGAAACTATGTCTCATTCACCATCGAATCCCTGGCATCTAGCACTGTGCCTGGCACACGGCAAGCATTTTATACTTGCCAATATAATGGCTGAATGGAACAAAAAGTCTAACTCTACTTTCCCGTGCTTTGATTTGACTTAAATTTTCAGTGGAACACTTCTCAAATATAATGTACTCAGGTTGGTAAATGTAAATAGAGGTAAATTGTTTTAAACATACATATTGTGGTATATAGCAAATATTTATAAAATTAAAGTGGTTTAATGTACCATTTAACAACTATATACAAATGAATCTGCAAACACTGAACAAAACAAAAAGTGTCAGCATGTATGATTTTATTTTTTTGTCCTGGTTTTCATCAAGTCAATAGGCAATTCTTACATGAAAGTAGTTCCAATTCAGTTTGAGTATAAATACGTTGAGATGAATTGTCTTCTGATGGGTAACACAGATTTTGACTGAGCATTGTATGTAGCCATTTTGATGATTCATTTCTAAACTCATATCATTTGCTCCATGACCTTGATAAAAACCTTATTTGGATTCTTTACATGGATCTCATTTTTCACAAAAATAAAAAAGAATAAGCTGTGGGGTAGAGACAAAAAAACTGCTTTCAAAGATCAGTTCAAAACCTAATTTTATCATAAGCATCTTTGGGTAGTATATTTTCCATTAAATGAAAATGTTTTATTTTTTAACCTTTATACTGTTTCTTCCATAGCATACAGATAATTATATAATTAGAATGTATTTTTTCTATGACCAAATGATAATCTTTAAGGTTCGGTAAAAGGAATTTAGCATAGTTTACAGATAAAGGACGGTCCAGTTATTTTCATTTTGCTGATATATGAAGGTCTGCAAAGCATAGATCTCATTTATATTAGTGACCCGAGGTAAAGTTTGACTTACAGTACCTAATAAATAACTTCATTTATATTTTATGCCACCATATTGAATAGTTCCAGTATGTTCTGTTAGGAAAAATGAGAACAATCCTAGGTATACTGCCAAATTTTAAACATAGCAATGATATGGCACAATCATCTATCAAATGTAAGTCTATAATCAAAGCAGTCAGCAATAGTTTTGAGGAACTGTTCATCACCTTCTAGTTTCTCAAAAAGTTCTAATGTGCATGTTGGTAATAATTTTCTCAGGAACTGAAATTTAAAATGAGTTCCATGAAATTGAAACAGAGAAAACACCCACATCACTTGCTCCCACTAATCTCTCAAGTGGAGCACAACTTTGGTTTTATGATTGAAGGAAGATATGAAAAATATTCAAAGGATCCAGAATATCAAACAAATATGGGGATTAATGAGAGCAACAGAAAAATAGTCATTCTGATATAAGGCTAAATTAGGAACATTAGTGAGGCTAAATAGAAACTTAAATATAGGAAAATTCTTGTATCTTGAATCATGGGAAAGATTGTCTCACTGGAAACTCTAGCCAGTACTGGTGGACAAAGAACCCAGACTTAGGACCTCTGTTATGTAGGACAGTATAAGGGAAATATTTACAACCTCTCCAAAGATCATGAAATTCTAGGAAATTGGTGACAATCCAATGCCTATCAAGGACGATGATGATGACTATATGTAGTACGTATCCTGGCAGGAAACTTTATCAAAGCATCCATGGTGCGTTCCAGGTTGGATTAGGTTCTCCAGAGAAACAGAACCACTGTAAAAGGAGATTTATTATGAGGAATTGGCTCACATTATTATGGAAGCTGAGAAGTCCCACAGACTGCTGTCTGTAAGCTAGAGACTAGGGGAAATCTGAGTCCAAATGTCTGTGAACCAGGAGAGCTGATGGTGTAAATTCTGGTGGAGGGTAGAAGATAATATGAGATGTCTCAGCTCATCCAGTCAGGCAGAAAAAAGGGCAAAGTCTTCCTTCTTCTCCCTGTGGTGCTATTCAAATTCTCAATAGACTGAATGATGCCTACCCACACTGGGAAGAGAGGCCACCTACTTTTCTGAGTCTACCAATTCAAATGCTAATCTCATATAGAAACACCTATACACCCAGAAATAATGTTTAATCTGGGCACTCCATGGCCACTTAAGTTGACACATAAAATTAATGATCACAGAAAGTGACCTGAGTATTGGAGCAATGACATTTCTTTTTTGCTCATTTGCATGTTTTGTTTGGTGCCCAGAATAGGTCAGCACTCTATTAAAGCAACAGTGCTAACATTTATTAGTGGCTGCCCCACAAACAGGTCACATGGCATCCAGGTTACAAAATTCCCTTTCTTCAAACTTTAAATATTTTTTCCACTCATTCATCTGCTGTCTCTATGTCTCTTCAATGCACATGAATTTGTGATTCCTGAATTTTATCTTTATGATTTGTTGTGAGACAGGTATTCTATTTCACACTAAACTTGCATACTTTATTTTTTTAATGTATATCTAAGAGTTTTGTGTTTTCTATTTTCATGCTTGTGACTCAGCATAATAATAATTTCTGACTTTTGTTGGATGACAAGTGTATGTTTTCCTTATTAGAACATGCAACATCATATTTCAGCATTTGAAATGAAAGATTTTAACATCAGTGTGCTTATTTAATATTACGTTCTGCTTTATCTTTTTTTCTAAAAACCTGCTGTTAAATCATTAGTGCATCTCAAAATTGTTGGTATCATAGAATTTAGAAAATATGATAACAAAATTTGGCTCACCTTAAGGTTGCATTTTTTTCTGTGTTCTGATCCATTTAAGGATACTGAATCTTTCTTGAATATCTTGTTTTATACTTGGTATTTATTTCCTTTTTTTGTCTGCTGTTTTAAACTCAAAACAACCATTGGAAGTACATGGTACAACCAGAAGCACACAACTGACCTTCTGTTCAGAGTTGAATTTCAAATTTTTTTCTTGTTTCTGCCCATGGGAAATAAATATAAAGCTTTCTATTTGTACATTTTATGAGCAGACACATGCCTGAAGGCACACCCTTGAAGATCTTATAAATATATTTTCTTAATAATATCAAACAAATTATTGAAGTCCAAGAATGCATGGCTTTTATCTGCATTTGTTTTTACTTGACATCACTTCTGAATTTTCAAAGAAAACTGGTGGATACTGACAGTTGACAGGATGGGCAGACAGTACCACCCATTCTGCTACATACATCTAGGATTATGTTTGCACATATATTTAATTAAGGAGTGAGCCTAAACAAATGGTTTTAATTTGAAATTATGGGAGGGTTTTTGTTGGTATATTGTGAATCTTTTCATCTTTTACCAGTTGCTTTGCAGTTTCAAAATCACAGCCTGTAACTTTTAAATATTACCAAGTATTAAGAGGAATGAATCATAGAGAGCAACGAGGGCCAATCTTCCTGCTTCAAAACTCCACCAATTCATCATCTCCCGGTGCACAGTAGAGCTAAGACTTAAACCCAGCGCAGGTCCCTTGGTCTTAGGTCAATGCTCTTCAGCCGCCACCACAGTCATTTTTTTTAAGTTGCCCCAAAATTACTCTTCTCAAACTCAAAAGAAACACACCCTCTCTTAATATTACATGTGGAGTACAGAACCATATCTTATTTAAATTTTTTTAACATTTTTATTGGAGTATAATTGCTTTACAATGGCGTGTTAGTTTTTGCTTTATAACAAAGTGAATCAGTTATACATATACATATATCCCCATATCTCTTCCCTCTTGTGTCTCTCTCCCTCCCACCCTCCCGAGGTGGTCACAAAGCACTGAGCTGATCTCTCTGTGCTATGTGGCTGCTTCCCACTAGCTACTGATTTTAAAAACAGTTCACTTCATTTTCTCCTTTTAGAAAAGTTAATCTTCATCTAATCACTTAAAGTAGAGCCATTCTCAGGGCCTTATAATGTACTAAAGCATCTCTTCCATATCACCAGAACCCTGAACCTGCCTCAATCTCTGGTCATTTTTGCCAATAAGATAAATGATCAGAATTTACCTTTAGTCTCTTTTAACAATTATTTTTTAATTCATACTGATTGATTATAAATGCTTACAAATTGTGTGTAAGTTACATGGATAATGATTCAAGAAACACCTACCAGGTATAGATATAAGAAAAAAATATACAATTCCTGACTATAAATTCCCATGTGTGAACTTCCCAAATCCCATCTCTTCTTCCTCTCTCATTAGGTGACTACTATCCTGAATGTGGTTTTATTTAAATCTTGGATTTCCTCTATAGTTTTACCACGTTTGTATCTATAAATAATATATTATTTAGTTTTACACAGATTTTTTGTTACATATAAAAGTAATAAGAGTATATTTTCTTATGTCCAGAGCTTTTTTGCTCAATATTGTAATACCAAAATTCACCCATGTGGTTGTATCTAGCTGTAATTCTTTTAGGCCATTGCTGTATGTAATTTCATTATATGAGTACATCATATTTTTAAATCCATTGAATTATTGATTGATATTTAAATTTCTGCCAGATGTTTTCTATTTCCAACAATATTTGTTATTGATTTCTTAAGTATTCATATCTTATACTTTTTTACTGCATCACATGTTCAAGTTTTTCTCTAAGAGAAATTTCTGGTAGTAGAATGGCTGAATCATACATAGGCACATCTACAAAAATTATGCCTGCTTTTTTTTTTTTTTCCAAAATGACTGTGCCATTCTCAGTGCTTGAAAGATTTAGTTGCTCAATATCCTTATTAAGTCTTAACAATGCTAGACATTTTAAGTTTCCCATCCTATTGCTTTTAAATAATATTTCAGTGTTATTTCTATTTATTATAATGATGCTTATCATCTTCATAGATGTTTATTAGCTTTTCAAGTTTCCCTTTCTATGAAGTGCTTAATCAAATTATCAATATGAGAAATAATGGAAAGGACATAATTACCAATTCTATACATATCAAAAAGATAATATAAAGATAATAAGAACAACTTTATTTGATAACTTAGATAAATGGGTGAATTACTTGAAAAATACAATTTGTCAAAACTTTTGAACTGAAAGATGATAAAATTACTACCTAACAATATGTATAACATACAGTTAAAATGGGACCTAAAGAAAAATTTAAACATTCAAAGTATATATTAAAAGAGATGAATTTCAACAACTTAGACTAAATATATTTTAAGCTAATAGGAATATAACACCAAAATAAACTTTAAGTTAAAATATAAGAAATAATAACTACTAGAGCAGAAATTACCAGGATGGACTATAAATATACAAAGTAGAGAGGGTCACAAACAAAACGTTTGTTCTTCAAAGAGGGAATCTTTGGTAAGACTAATCAGGAAAACAGAGAAAAAAATAAACAGCACAGAAAGCACATGAGGAATTTAAAAAGGGATATCACCTAACACAAATGCTGAAGTGATTATAAATATGACTAAATTATCAACAACTGAATTATAAACTTTTTGAAATTTGTTGAAGTGGATGAGATCTTAGAAATAAACAATTTATAAAAATAGATAAATGTAGAAACACAGAATAAGAATTTGAATCAGTAACTTAAATTTAAAGTAACTTAAATCAGTAACTTAAATTTAAAGTAAATTTTCCACAGAGCTTTCTATGTCCCAATGCTTTCAACATAGAGTTTTACCAAACATAAAAGGAGTAAATCCTGTATCAACTCTTCCAGTCTTATATCAGCTCTTCCCGGAGAATACACAAAACAAATTTGTTCACCATCACATTTCACGACTTGTATAAATTTGATGACAAAATTTAACGACAACAATAAAATAAATGAAATATATAGAGCAAATTCCATTATAAAAATAGATGAAAGTGGATTAACAACACATAGTGAAACTAAATCTAGTGTCATATTTAAAAAAAAATAGCACTTTATGGCCAAGTTTGAACCTTAGGAAGTAAATCAACACATTAATGTATTAAAGAAGAAAAATCATCTGATCACTTTACCAGAAGCAGAAAAATCATTTGATAAATTCAACAACCTCTCAAAAAAACCTTTTTCACAAAATAGAGTAAGTATTATGCTTGATGGTGAAATATCATCATCTCTACCTTTTAAATCAAGAATAAAGCAGTTATGCAGTGATCATCACTTATATTAAATATTGACCTAGCCTGTTGAGTAAAGTAAGAAATGAAATAAAATTATTAGTAAAAGACGAATTACTCTTTTTAATAGTAAAATCTTCATTACCCTTTTTTAAAAAGACTAATTATTTTTTCCTTTGTTCCTTTTATTATATAGGAAGATAATTTTAAAAACCTAAAGGAAACAAATTACAATCTAATAGTCATTACCTATATTTCTGAATATAAAATCAATTATATTTTAGTGTAGTAAACAAAAAAGGAATTAATAGTAAAAAATTTCCATCCTTTAATAATATAGTCTCTCTTTTTCCCTACACAGAAGATGAGCACAAACCACAACACTCCATTACTTACTTAATTGTTAGTGATTCTAATGTTAGAAGATGTTTCTCATACAAATTTTTAAATTCCATGATTATTTTCTATGCTATATACAAGGCTATGTAAAGTCAGTTAATTTTGGGGCAAAGTATAATTAATACAGTGTTTGTAACAACAAAAAAAAACTTTACAATTGTAATTAAAGGAATACCTTTATTTATGAAGTTTCTATTTGACTTTTATGGTATCATGAGGAGGTAATAGTAAAGTATTTCAAACCTTAATTTTATATTATCTGCTAAAAGGAGAAAATATATATTCCTTAAATTTTCTATATATTTTGTTTATGTTGATATGTTTAAGTTTCTATAGACTTTTAAATTATTTTTCCCAGTCAGGAATATTCTACTAACGTGCCTTCTAGTTCTTTAACCCTACCTTTTGCTGTGTTTAAAATGATTCTAAATCCGTCTATTTAACACTTATTTTTTCAGTTCTCGAACACCATTTTATTCTCTTTTATTCATGCAATTCTGCTGGTAAATTAAAAAAAAATTAGTCTGTTTACTTTTGGAATTTATTAATCATGTTTAAAGTCCTGGTTATGTAACTCAGATATCTGAATCACCTAGGGATATTTCCTGTTGTCTATTATTTTCTTGCTTTTCCTTTTATCCTACTGTCAGGCTGTAGGCTTGCCTAGGTCATGTTAAATCATCTTATTTCATTCCATTCAGTATGAAAAGTCTTTTGAAAAAAAGCAACTACTATTATAATCATACTTTATAAATATTTTTGATTAGAGATTTGTTTTGATTTATATTAATTTTTAATGATTTTTTGGATTGTCTCATTGATAATCTGAAAAATTATAATGACATCATTATGACAGGATAAACAGTTGTTTGTTGTTTCATTAAATCACAACATTCTTCCTAGCTAAGAAGGAAATACAGACTCTGGTCTGTATTTCCTGTTTTTCTGGATTTGGAAGATAGGTCTGGTATTAAAAATAGCATCTTTTTTTTTTTTTTCCCTAAGCAGTGACACCTTGAGGTATATATCAAACCATTTTTCTTTTTAAAGGTTTATGGGTTGGGAGGACTGGTTCATTACTTACTTATTAATAAGCCTAGGGTGGAGAGTGGTGATAGAATGTATGTATATCATGAAGTGAAATAAAAAAACCTGAGCTATATATATGTTATATATATATATATAATTATCAAATTATTATGTAGTATACCTGAAACTAATATAATATAATATGTCAGTTATATCTAAATTAAGACAAATGTTGAGCTAGTTTTGTGCAGTGTTTCCAGTGTTCTGGTATATATGTGCATGAGCTATGAAATATGAATTGTGTAATTTCAGTAATACTGCCTACAACTTAGAAGTTTTTATATTTGTATTTATACCAGGCATTATGTAATATTAAAATAATTTGTGCTATAATTTTTTAAAATTGAGAATGACATTAAAGAGCAAATACAAAACACCATGCCAAGTTGAGAAAAAGAGCTATATTATATTCAGCACGTTTTTGTGCGTGTGTGTGGTACGCGGGCCTCTCACTGTTGTGGCCTCTCCCGTTGCGGAGCACAGGCTTCGGACGCACAGGCTCCATGACCATGGCTCACGGGCCCAGCCACTCCACGGGCATGTGAGATCTTCCCAGACCGGGGCACGAACCCGTGTCCCCTGCATCGCAGGCGGATTCTCAACCACTGCACCACCAGGGAAGCCCATATTCCAGCACTTTTAATGACACAATGTTGACTGCTTTTTGAACAAAGGACATTTTCTCTTTGCACCGGGCCTCACAAATGATGTCTTTAACCCTGGTTAAGAGTGCTCATGCAATCAATCCAACTGTGTATAGTCTCTCCATGTAAATTACCTGGCTCTGCCTTGCCTGATGTGTCTCTCTACTTTTGCAGACAAAATATGTTATGCAGAAATGAGTTGCAACACTATGGACTCTTTCTCTGGACTTCTGTGATACTATGTAAAGCTGAGTGGGCTTATAAGTCAATTTTTCCATGAAATAATCATAACTGGACAATAATTGTTTGAGTTTTGTTGATCAAACAATAACCTGACTTGAAGAAATCAATACTATTTTAATAGATAGAGGGACTTATCTGTTCTTTGGTGAAGTAGGCATTTCATCTCTTCCTACTATTCCTTTCAGGGAGGAAGTCAAGAGCTTAAGTTTAAGAGCGCGAGATGCATCACAGGACTGTTGAGATATTGGTTGCTTCCTTTTCTTATTAAGTGTGGCTTTACCTAATGGCCTCAATCCTCAGTTTATTCATTTTTAAAGTGATGATAATAACACTGCCTTTTAGGGTTGTTCCACGTGAATGAGAATATTTATATTAAGTGCTTGGCTTAACATAAATATTATTTTTATCTATCTACCTATCAGTCATCTATCTAGTTATTATTAGAATGTTACAGCTGGTGTAGACACACATAGCGTTCACCCAGACACAGACACACACTCGCCTTCACTATAACACTCTCTAGCCTGTTCTTCCCATTCAAGCCTAAGTTCTGATTTCTCTCTCCTAGCTTTTTCTTTTCTCTGATATGAAATATAACCAGATATCCCAGTGAAAATACACATGAATAATTTTACAAGACTGGAGAATTTAATGGCAGAAAAAGCAACTTGGGTTGATTTGTAATATTTGAGGAAGAGTTCATTGGACTTCTTTCAAATTACCTTGGAAACAGCATAAGATTTTATTAGTAAGTCAACCTTTTGAGAGAAGCAACTAAACATATGAAAATACCTTAAATGTTTTATTAAAATAACACTTCTCTTCTCTAGAATTGTACTGCAACAGCTATCTCAACTATTCAGAAAGTTGATCATCAAAAATTAAGCAGCCAAATAATTAAATTTTAAATATAGAAATGACAAATGAGAAAATTATTTTTCCACACAATACAGTTAAGTAGATTGTCAGAAAAACTCCTAGTAAATGCAGCACACCTAAAATGTTGGTTTAAAAAATAATTTACAAGTGTAGAAAGAGAGAAGTTTGAATACTCCCCAATTTATTTTATGAGGTTAGTTATAACGACAATAAAACTCGATGTATATATATTCCTCAGTAAAATGTTAATAGAAGGGATTATAATGAGAAACCAAATCCAGCAATGTATAAGCAAAATAAAATATCACAACCAAGTTGGTTTATTTCAACAATGTTAGGTTGTTTCAATATTAGAAAAATGAATTAATGAATTTTACTACTTAAATAGAATAAAGAAGAAAAATAGGGGGCTTCCCTGGTGGCGCAGTGGTTGAGAGTCCGCCTGCCGATGCAGCGGACACGGGTTCGTGCCCCAGTCCAGGTGGAAGATCCCACATGCCGCGGAGAGGCTGGGCCCGTGAGCCATGGCCGCTGAGCCTGCGCGTCTGGAGCCTGTGCTCCGCAACGGGAGAGGCCACAGCAGTGAGAGGCCCGTGTACCGCAAAAAAAAAAAAAAAAAAAGAAAAAAATAGGATCTCAGAAAATTCAGAATAGGGCATTTGGCACAATTTTAAATAATTATAAATCTGATAATGTAATGGGTATAGAAGTGGTTTCCTTAACTTGAAAGAACCTACATGAAACATCATGTTCAATACTGGAATTTTATGATGATTATGTTTAAATCAAAAACAATATACAGATGATATAAACAATTAGAACAACAAATGCACTTTTAAATAAATATAACCAGATTTCCTCCACTGAATAGCAACATACATCCCCTGCTGTGGACTTTCTCTTTCCCTGTGTGTTATGTTTTCTTTCCTCCACATCATCTATTTAAATATTATAATCCCCCCCAAAATCTGAGCAGACACAGGTATGGCTATACGATGCTTCATTTGCATTGGAACTTCCTATTTGGTAGATCAGTCTGGCAACATTGTATCAGAGTAATATTTTATTCATTAATGACATAACATAGTGTTAAGAGAAAAACAAAATGTTTTGAAAGAAGAGAAGTTTGAAATACTAAAGCAATTGAAATCCAGTTTTCCAAAATCCAAGGAGTTTTTGAACTCTGTCTAAAAAAAATTATATTTGAATTACTCCCTAGCCTGACAGGCTCCCATTTGAGGAATGGGTGTCTGTGATAATTAAATGCAGAATGATACAACCCAGCAATATCTGTGTGATTCACTGATTCCCACAGTCAGTGGAGAACTCAGAGAAGAGCAGAAGGGAATCTTCAATACATAACTGACCTTTGGAGCTTTGTTTATTCTCCCCTTTCCATTCAGTTTTTGAAGACTTACACTAAATTTAAGATATAGTCACTGGGGGGTCACAGCATAAACATCTAATTATACCTAAGCAAAATTAATAAAAATCATAGATTGTAGTACAGACCTAACCATTTGATAATGCTGAAGAAAAACACTAAAATGACAATTGCATTATTAGAAGTAATATATTTTATATTTATGACAAATTTGGCAGTTGGGCTGGACAAGGGAATAGTTTGAACTCAAATTTTATATCTGGCTGGAATTTTCCTCATTCAAAATCATTATTAGCTTATGGTCCAAATAAAAGGAATAGAGACCTATCACACAGATCCTCTCTCAGAGTTGGTGTATGGTAAACATTTTTTGAATTGACAGTTTATTGTTCCTTAAGTAACTCTTCTATGTTATCAATAAGTATGAGATGTTTTAAAAATATCTGAATAGATAAAAGACATAGCTGGAAAAAAACACCTGCAACTTCCCATTCTTTCTATTCTTCTAAACCCTTTGTGGGAAATTTCCAGTTTGGGGGGGATGTTTGCAGGATGGGAAGAGATTCCTTTTCCCAGAATTACATGATAGCCATGTAATTCTGCTAATTGTAAATGTGAGCTAATTTTAAGAACAGGCAAATACTGTTCACTAGCAGATAAAAATAATGATCATATCTCACGTGTTACGAATTGCTGGGTTTTATCAATAAAAGGTATTTGAAATGTAAACCCAGGAGAACCTTTTCTTCTAATAATAATACAGAAAAGAAATTGAGAGCAATGTCATTAGGCATGATGGATTGCTAATTCATCCTAAGAACTGTCTTAGTGCATAAATATAAGAACCATGAAGGCAAAAATGGCGGCTGTCAATTCAGAAAACTTTTACCAGGGGATGCATACATATCTCTATGATAATAATGTTTCTTCCCAATGATTAATGCTAAAAAGATTGTTTATTGGCATACATCCCAAGAAATAAGGCTGACAAACTGGAAAGGTCATCAGATTGTAACAAAAGACTTCTTTTACTCTTCTGAAATACTTTTTTTTTTTTAATTCAAACAGAAAATTACAAAAATTATAATCATCCTCATCAGTTCACTCAGTCTCATGTAATTAATTTTTTTTAATCTTGATCTTTTGTTAGCACTTTTATGAGTTCATCAGTTTTCCATTAGAGTTCTGAAAATGCTTATTCATTCAGTTCCAGCAGTATAGTCAGTTACCAGAAACCTGTACTTGTCAGAGTCTTTTCCATGAATTCCTTGAAGATGAAACCCTTTTATAGGAACACATTTGCAAAAGCATCAGAGTACACCCAGAACTGTCTGTAAATGACAAAAGACTTAAAAATGACCATGGTTAAAGATTTGATGAAAGTTCATAATAATGCAATTGACAAGGAAATTTAGTTATTTCTGAGATATACATTTTAAAGTAATAACTAGAATTATGACATAACATTATACCAGAACATATAAGATTTTTAGAAATTTCATGTGATGTCTGAAACATTTATATTAACATATTTCCATACAAATAACCTAAAGAAAGTTTAGTATTAGTTGTTTTGTTTGTTTGTTTTTTTATATGAAATACTTCTTTTATTTTATATAAACCAAAATTTATTTTTCTTAATTAAATTCATTTCTCTGAAATCTCATCAGAGTTCCGTTCACCTCCTTGCATTGTGTCATTGATTACTTAAATGTATTTTTATTATTTCACCTTAGATTGTTTATATTTTTTAATCCCTCTTTCCTAAAATTTTAAAGTTAGAAAAGCCATCCAGATCAGCTTATTGGTCCAAAACCAGGATGTTGGTAATTAAGTGACTTGTCTAAAATCAAACTATTGTATCTGATTCCTAAATTGGAATTTTATAATGCTGTGTCTTGGCTCTTTTTATTTTAATTTATGACATATTTTATTTCACCCATTTAGCTCATAAACAGAAATGAGAATAGCTAAAGATATGAGCTCCTCATGCCTCATTGTGGGCCTAGTACCTGGCACATAATGAGATTTTATTTATATATTCATTTATTCACAAATATTATGAAGCACCTCTTATGGTTTAGGAACTGAACAAATAGAAGAAGAAAAAATTTATTTCCATCTACACTAACTCTAAAAGTTTTCATCCAGTTCCATAGTTTTAAATACAGTTTATATATCAATTGCTCCCAAATGTCTACCTCCAGCCCTGACTTTTTCACTGACATCAGACTCATATCCAATTGTCATATGGTTTTCCAATAAAGATGTCAAATTTTACACTTAATTTCTCTTGATGCCCCCAAACTTACTCTCACAGTTGTCTCCATCTCAGTAAGTCTATCCAGTTATTCAAGCAAAAATCAAAAGGATACCTTTGAGTCCCCTCTGAACCATAGCCTCCACTTATAACCCATCAGCCAGTCCTGAAAGTTTTGTATTTAGTAAGAAAATACATGCAGTCTTCAGTCAGGTTGACTCAGCTCAAATCTAGACTTCACCAGTGTTAGTTACATGACATTTGGTCAGGTAATTAACTTTTCTATATATCACTTTCTCCATCTAAAATGAAAGTAACAGTAATGTCTACCTCATATAATTGTTATAAGAATTGAATGGAATAATACTTGTGTTTAGTATAGCTTCTGATCATCAAGCTACGATTTTTTTAAGTAAGGCAGAGTCAATAGGAATTGATTAGAGAATGACAGTGCGGATGAGGGAAAACGTGTTCACAGACACTTCTGCCTTTGGCAAGTCTCTGCCTTAGGCAAGTGGATGATTGGTGGTAACTATTTAGCATGTTAAGCGTCATGAGAAGGATATATTTGAGGATAACAATGGTGAGAGTAATATGGAGCATGCTGAGCTGAGTTGCATCTGATATATGTAGGTGTAGACGTCCAATAAACTGTTGCATGTATGCAAGGTTATCCCTGTTGCATAAACTCAAGAAGGATCATTCCCCCTGCAGAAAGCCTGGATGACTGTAGGTGCTTAAAAATTGCAGTTACTTTAATTTTACTTAAATTCCACCTAAGGCACTATTGATCTTATTCTGTCTGTATGCATCCATATTTTAAAATACACTCGAATCAAAAAAATCCATTATTTACATGCTTGGATAATCCTATACTTGCAACTGATTTTCAGGACAATAATGAGAGCCTAAGATGTGTTGAAAATAGAAACTGTCTTCTCTACTGAAGCTCTGCACACAAAAGGTACTGGATGATAGTAAATGCCAATAATTATACCTTAGTTAACTTTTGTGAATTCATAACTTTAACATTGTCCTGTTCATTTCTCTACCACCTTTGAACTTCTGAGATGTATTACATAGTTTCTGCAATTGGAAATGATTGGTATGAGGGGAAGGGAGGGTAGATAAATGCACATATATAAGTAGAGTGAGAAATGGTCATGAGCTGTATAGAAATAACACTTATAACTAATGGAACATAAAAATGTCATTCCGTGGGTGGCAACTTAGCTGCTAAAATTACTCTGGGGAAGTAGAAGCAATTGCAATTTCCTCTGACCTGCAGGGTGGTCCAAATTTCTTTGGTTGAAATAATCCATTGAAAATGACTGATTGTGGGATCATAAAGAAATAACACATGTAGCAGTTAATATTCCTCTTCAGTGGGATAAATTGATCAATCATAAATGTATATTTTTAGGGAACTTATATGAAAGTGACACATGAATTTCAATGTTAATTATATTTATTCTTATTAACTTCTTTCTTATTTAGAAAGATAAAATACATGAAGATATTAAGAAAGATATAATTATTTCTACAAAATAAAAAAGAAGTAAATCTTATATTTTAGACTCAGTCCATCCTTCTGATACGTGTTTCACTTTTTTTTTCCACCCTCTCTTCAGTCCCAGGTAAAAAATGCCTTGGGAAAATATGCATATTATTTCCTTAGTATTTATACAGAGTATTTAATCTAACATCATCTAACATCCCATTAATATCCAACTGATTTCTTGTCCAGATGTTTGTTAAATTTTGCTTGTTTCTTCCCAGACAAATAAGCTTTTCACAATGACTTTGAACTCTCAGGTGGACCCATAGGCAGGAATATTAATATGAATCAACGTAAGGAAATATGCTTATCCAAAAGAGATGTATTCCATTCACATTTATGATAAACTATTCACTTTGTGGGAAATAGGATTGGATCAGTAGCCAAATATGACCATGATTTTGGCTTTTTTTTTTTTTTTCTGGAGGGAGTTAGAGATTTAAATACTAAAAGGCCAAGACAAAGTGAAACAGCTGCTGTTCAGGCTGTCCTTCCATGTTATTGTTCTCTGTACACAGTGCTCTTTCAGCAAATCACTGATGACCTCAGACAATAAGCATGGCAGATTAAGGTGGCATACTTTAAATAATAAGAAACTATTTGGCTACTCTAATAAAATTACATTTATTGACTCTAATAAAGATTCCATTTATTGCTCTTTATAAAACTGTTGAAATTTTCTATAGTATTATAGTATTGAAATTTTCTATAGTATTTCTACAGTATTATAGTATAGTAGTATTTCTATAGTATTATGCTTTTAAAAAAAAACAAATTTGGAAAACAGAAACTAGTATTTCAAATGGATAGATTATGAAAACAAATTTTGGTTTTTTGCTTAAAGTTAAAAGAGTAATTACTTTTGGAGGAAAAACAACTGTACTTTTACTCACTTATTTCTAGTTGGCTCTGTCTAGTTCATCCTTGTCCAGCTCACCTTTTAATGCAACTTAAAGTAATAAGAGTTTAGTTATGACTAAAGTAAATATAAAGTGACAGGACTCCACCCAGTTGAAAATAAATTTAACCAATACTTAGTCTTACCAGACAAAGTTATCAAATTCTAATCTTCAATAGGTACATCCTGACGCGTACTTGCGTAAGAGCAGTTTGGCTTGAATTAGAGTGAATGACACCTGCATTATAGCTAATCTTCTCTCGAAGAAGTTTACCAATTGATCTGAATGACCTTGCTACCAAATAGGCATATTTAATCTTAGTAACTACCCAGTATAGACAAAGGAATTTACTTTTGATCTTCTATTTGGTAGAAAAAATATTTAAAAAGAGGTTTTGAAAAACTATAGTCTACAAAATAAACAGACGATCTTTGCACAGGATGTGAAGCTGTCAAGAAAAACATTTTATTATTCTCTATTTTCAATTTTTCTTTGTTGTTGTTGTTGTTTTTACTAGGAAGGTATATCAGTTTAGGATCTAAAAATCCATATATTATATGAGTGAAAAGTGTACAAAATTAAGAGACATATTTTTCTGCTCATCTCAGTTGAGTAACAGTCTACATGATACATCATCAAGGAATAGCAGGGTTTTTATTTCCAACCCAAAAATCTGCATTGAGATCTAACTATGATACTGAAGCTGACACCGACAGCTCCAACACCGAATTAAATCTCGGAGACAGAGCTGAGGGTGAAGTAGAAAAGAATAGCTTTCTTGTTTTGTCAGGCAAGGGGGGCCACAGTGGGCTAATGCCCTCAAAACTGTGTGTTCCCATTGGGGGTGGGGTTGCTGATAAAGATCAGGGTGCCATGCAGGGTCCATATTCCTTTAATTCAGTGATCATCTGGCATCAGGTGATGATGGGCGAACTGTGACTCCCTCTGGAATGAAGAGTGCTTCAAGTAGTTAACATCTTCCATTTGGTGGGGTTTTAGTTCTGCAGAGGAGCTCAAAGATACTGTAATGTGCATCCCTTGAGGCGGAACCAGGACCCTGCCTCCAAGCCTGCACCACTGTTTCTTGACTGCTCCTCCCTTATCTCTGCATCCCCTTCCCTGATTAGCAAGTGTTTGAACCTGCCTTTTGGAACTCAGGAAAGGGGACACAGAAAGGCTTTTGTGCCCAGGAACCCCACAGGGTCCTGCTCTCGGTTTCAATACGAAGGTCCTATCCTTTGGATAGTGTGACTAAGGAGTTTTGTTTGTCTGACACTTTTTACTATTTGTCACTAGCTATAGAATTTATGAGAAAGAGACCTTAGAGTTTTCCTGGAATTGCCTTTTTTTTACAATCAAGGATGCGAACCTGGGGTCTATGGTTACTTTTTGTTATACCATCTCTTTTAAAAGTAAACTGAATATTGCTGCTATGTTTCCAAAGTTAGCTGTAGTTCATTTACTAATGGAGGGCAAGGGAGAAGGCTAGACCTACTTTTTTTCCCTGCCCATTTTTGAGTTTTATGGAAGTATCTCTCATATTGTCCATATTAACCTATCAATGTCATGTACACTAACATCACATTAAATTATTTAGATCTGAATGATGTCTATGCTACTTTACTTCCTGATAAACAGACAAACAATTGGAGGAAGTAATATTCTCAATTGAATGTATTTGTCTTTTTTAGACGTGGCCTTTGCACATGATTCACAAAGAGTTTTCCACTTAGATTTTTTTCCCCTTGTAATATAAAATTAAGAAACTCAAAACCTCAAAATTTTTTCTTCCTTAGTCATTTGAGATAAGCAGCTGGTTCCTGCAATTTCTTTGCCAGAAATGTAAATGCTTTTTATTATAGACAAACACAAATAGAACACTTGCTTGGTATTCAATTTGACTTGTACCACACTGATTTGCAGTTAAGGCCAAAGACAAGGAAAATTATAAGGCACTCTCTGCTACATTTATTCAATTTTTCAAAATTAAAGACATTTTCATCTGTGTCTCTTAGAGAATTTGCTTTTAAAATGTAATGTGATTATTCCTCAAGGGAATTGGAGATAGATTTAAAATAATGCAATATTATTGAACTGGCTTTTCCTCAAAGAGTATTCCATAGAACTGAGTAACAATGTTGTACAAACTATAAACCTGAAGTAGGTATACATTCATCATTACCATCTATACTGAATTTATATTTCATATTTAAAGTAAGGAATGTGTGTCAGTAGACAATCCTCTCATATCACCACACTTTAAGCACAATTGTTAAAAAGCTGCTTCCTCATTAGAATATCATATTGTTGCAGGAAGGGGGGACACCTTCCAGGGCGCAGGAGTGGGCTCTTGTCTAACACTCAGAAATGAATTGTCTGAGGAGACACACCTGCTGACGAAGCAAGAGATTTTATTGGAAAGGGCAACCGGGTGGAGAGCAGCAGGGTAAGGGAACCTAGGAGAACTGTTCTGCCACGTGGCTTGCAGTCTCATGTTTTATGGTAATGGGGTCAGTTTCCAGATTGTCTCTGGCCAATCATTCTGACTCAGGGTCTTTTCCACGCATATCGCTCAGCCAAGATGGACTCCAGCAGGAAGGATTCTGGGAGGTTGATAGGACATATGGATTGGCATCTCCTCTCTCCTTTTGACCTTTCCCAAATTCTTGCAGTTGGTGGTAGCTTGTTAGTTCCGTGTTCCTTACCAGGACCTCCTGTTGTAAGATAACTTCTTCAAGTGGTTACTATCATGCCTGGCCAAGGCAGGCCCTTTTGGTCAGTGTTTCCCTAACAATATCATGCCAATATTAACTTTTCATCCTATCCTGATGGAAATTCAGCTACACCTGTGCTTCAGGGGAGGTGTAGTAAGAAAAGGGAGCCTTCATGAGAAGGGTGGTTCAAATTGACCATCAGAGGACATGCAGGTGAGCAGATCACAACAGCAAAAACATAATAAAGCCTCCAGAACATTTGCCCAAGAGGAATGGTTTTTAAATAAATGACCATAACAATACATTATTTGTGTTAATGTGTTTGTATTTACCAGTTACTAAGACATAGAAGAGACTTTCAAGGATGTTCCTGAAACTTGTGCGAACTTCCCAGTGAGACCACAGAGGCATCTCCAATAGAAGCTCCCAGAAATACCAGGATACTGGTTTTCTTTACCATATTTTTTCTGTCAAATAAATCACATTTCAAGAGACCTTTAAATTTTGTTTTTATCTTATTAAACTGGGATTGATTCAAAAACAACGCAAACACATTTCGAAGATTTGAGGTATTTAAAAATACAAGCATGTGACTTTGGCAGTCTCCAGCAATTCCCTTTCTCCTTTGTACTTTATTATCAGAAATAAAAGAGCTGTAGCTGTGATTACAGGAGCTGCAAGAAATGCCTTCCCAGAATTATGACCCAATACCTAATTTTCTATTAGTATAGTTAATATAAAAATGATTCAATTAAAGGGATGTTTTGGTTCACTACATTTTTTACTACGTGACATATTTCAAAAGCGAAAGTAATGAATATAGGTTGAATTATTTTCAGTAAATTGTAAAATATTTATAATTTTAATTAAATATTAATTATAGTATTACTTATATTACTTATGCTTATATTGCTTATAATGGATTACTTATTACTTATTAATGTGTTACTTATTAAACTATTTGCACATGAATGTTTGATACTTGCCATCATCAAAATACAATTAAATCTAACCTGTTTCTTTTCTCACTCCATTTGAGAATAAAATGTATTTCCTGACTTGTGTGTGGCTTAACCCAAGTGATCAAAATGCTTCTTTTTCTGCTTCCTTCACATGGTCTGGTTTTGCTCTACATATCTTATATGATTTTTACTTTTATCCCAATTCTTGGGTTTTTTGGAAACAAGAGCCTGCAGATGTACATAATACTTGCATATTTAATGATGCACTTACATTGGAAATAATTCACATCAATTTTAGTGGCTCTCCTGAGGAACAGAGAAATTCCTGGAGGAAGTGGAGTTCAGTTCAGCTGAACAAACACTCAGATGATGCCCTTTTTGCATTTTTCCCTCTGCTGGGGCTATGGAATTCAGGGTTGCTACTTGGAGAAGCCAAGAGTGCAGTGAAGGAGGCACACATTGCCTTTAAGAGTTTTGCTAGAAATATGCAGAGAATATTATTAGAGCACAGAAGAGGATTACCTAAAACAGAAGCTTGGGTGAAGGAGTCAGAGATAAATGGATTGCCACTTGAAGAGAAAATGTATACTAGCTAAAGGAAGAACAGGGATGGATGAGCATTACTAACAGAAGAAACACCAGAGCTAAGATAAAATCCCCAAGAGTTTATGATATATGAAATCAAGCCAATTTGGTATTCATATACCATAAAGAGAGGAAAAGGAAGTAGAAGACTATGAGTATGGAGTGATGAGTATTTTTTACCATTTATGTAATATGAAATATAAATAAATTCATGGAGAAGAAATGAAAAACAAAGTGGTTGACGCAGGCAGAAACTGCGTACAGAAAAGGGGCCTTCTTAAAAAACACCTTTGAGACACAATTGAATATAATAAGTTTTGCATGTTTAAATTCTGCAGTTTGTTAAGTTTTGACATATGTGTCATTCATGAAACCATCACCAAAATCAAGATAATGAATATAACCATCACCCAAAGTTTCCATGTGTCCCTGTTTAATTCCTCCCTTCCTAATGCTGGCACCACCCATTCCTCATCCCCAGGCAACCATTGATCTCTTTTTGACACCACAAATTAGTTTGCATGGCATTATACAGTATGTACCCTTCTCTTGTACAAGTTCTTTCACTCAACATAATTATCATAATGTAGTTCTAACATTTGTTTATCCATTCACCTTTTGATGGTTATTTCCAGTTTGAGGCTATTACAAATTAAGTTGCTATAAACATTTATTCACAAGTTTTCATATGAATATAAGCTGTCATTTTCTTGGGTAAACACCTAGAGCAGAATGAATGAGATGGTAAGTATGTGTTTACCTTTGAAAGAAAATGTCTCTTCATTTTTAAATTTGTCACCTATTGTACCCTTACTGGACACCACTTCCCCACCTCAGGAATTTATTCAGCTGTTGGGGTAAATGACACATAGGTGCCAACTGATATGAAAAACAATTTATTACTTAAACAGTGAACAAAGGTTCCCCCAAGAAGAAGGGCTCCAGTTCCATCTGTAATGAAACCAGGTAGGTGACCTTGGCTTTTATTGCATCTAGGAGGTGGGGCTGGAGTGAGGGTCTCCAGTGGCATAGTTTGAACTCTTTTAGTGCTCAAAGAGGGAGCAAGTAGGCTTTCTCACTGATTTGCCCAAAAGGAGGGACAAAAGGTGAAGAGAAGGAGTACTTGAAAGCTGTCAAGGATCAAACATCAAAAACGGAGTCTGCCTTTTTTACACTGCCAAACTCTTCTCCAAAGTGGCTTTACTCTTTTATGCTCCCACTAGCAGTATGGATGCTCTGTTCTTCCATCTCCTTGCCAACACTTGTTATGTTTAGTCTTTTCAAATGTAGACATTTTAATAAGTATATAGTAATATTTCTTTGTAATTTTCTTTAGCATTTCTCTACTGCCTAATGATGTCAAACAGTTTCTAGAGTGTTTATTTGCCTTTTCTGTGTCTTCCTTAGTTAATTGTTCAGATCTACTGGAAATTTATTATTAAGTGCTTTGTTTTCTTATTTTTGAATTTTGAATTTATGTATTCTGAATCACATATCCTTTATCAAATATGTGATTTAGGGCTTCCCTGGTGATGCAGTGGTTGAGAGTCCACCTGCTGATGCAGGGGACATGGGTTCGTGCCCCGGTCCGGGAAGATCCCACATGCCGCAGAGCGGCTGGGCCTGTGAGCCATGGCCGCTGAGCCTGCGCATCCAGAGCCTGTGCTCCGCAACGGGAGAGGCCACAACAGTGAGAGGCCCGCGTACCGCAAAAAAAAAAAAAAAAAAAAAAATAGTGATTTACACATATTTTCCCCAAGTATGAGGATGGTCATTTTATACAGTTACCAGTATCTTTTAAAGAACAGATGTTCCTAAATTTAAGCAATTTGATTAATGATTTTTTTTGTTATGAATCATGTTTATGTGTTATATAAGAACCCAAGGGTCAAACTACTTTCTTCTTCACTTGTAGAAGTTTTATAATTATATATTTTATGTAAAGATCTATGATCCATTTGAATTCATTTTTTAAAATGGTGTGAAGCATGGATTAATGTCTATATTTTTACATATTGATAGTCAGTTGTGCCAGCTGAGTTGATCAATTAACCATATGTGTGTAGGTCTATTTCTGGATTTTATTTTGGTGTTGCATTTCATTCATCTATTTGTCTAAATTGACACTGATACATACCCTCTTGAATACTGTAGGCTTGCAAAAAGACTTGCATTCAGGTAGTATAAGTTCTGAAAAGTTGTCTTCCTTTTTCAGTTTGAATTTCTATCTGAATTTTAGAACCAGCTTGTCATCTTTAGCAAAAAATCCTGCTAGGATTTTTACTGAAATTCTGTTGAATCTGCTGATCAATTTGAGAATTTTCATCTTAACAACATTGATTCTTTTGACCCAAGAACACAGTATTTGTTTCCACTTATTTAAGTCTTCTTAAAGTCTCTCAGCAAATTTTGTAGTTTTCAATGCACAGCTCTTGCACATCCATTGTCAGATTAATGTCTTAGAATTTCAGAGTCTGGTTCTGTTTTACATGGCATTTTTTAAATTCAATTTAATTTTTTTTAATTTGGTCTGTTGCAAACCTATAGCTATATAATTAGTTTTTTGTACATTGATCTTATATCATGACGAACTCTATTATTAGCTCTAGTTGCTTTTCTACTGATGTCATGAAATTTTCTAAATAAACAATTAAGGAAAGTGCTCTTCCTTCATTTACAAACAGGATGCTCTTTATTTCTTTTTCATGCCTTTTTGTGATGCCTAGAACCACTATAAGTAGCTATAGTGAGAATAGACACCCTAGACTTGTTCCCGATCTTAAGGGGAAATCTTTCAGCCTTCTGCTATTAAATATCATATTAGCTACAAAGTTTGCGTAGATGTAGATTTTTTTTGTGTAGGTAAACTTCACATTTGCGAAGTTCCCTTTTATTCTTTATTTACTGAGAATTTATTTTTCTCTTATTTTTCTTTGTGTGTGTGGTGGGGAGAGGGAGGGCTTTTAATAAATGCTTTTTTTATTCTTTTTTTTTCTGTTGATATGCTAAACTGAATTGCTTGATTTTCAAATATTAAGCCAACTTTTCACTTCTTGGAAAACTCCTTATATAAAGCATAGAGGAAAGAAGATAGATATTTCTTATTAGAATAAAGCAGAATAGTTTAACCAACTTTTTGCTTTTGTATTCAAGATAGAGCAAAATTAACTGGATTACATATTTAAGAACAGACATAATTATGAGAAAATAATGTCTAGTTGTTACTATACTAAATGAGTTTTAGTTTGCCATTCCAAGAAAATTAAATCCTGAGTAATAAAGGGCACTTAAGTTGCAATCATAGAAAATCAGAGGTTGTTCTTGGAAGCAGACACTGAAACTGAGATTAACATGCAGGGATATAATAGGGGGTGCTCTTAAGTTTACTACCTGTTGGGGAAGAGGAGGAAGCAGCATTAGGCAGAAGGAGTATCTGACCCCACAAGGCCTCAGGAAATACTCTGAGGTTGGGAATGTCCTTCAGAGTTGTGCCCATGTGGTGACAAGGGTCCAGACGTTTGGGCCTTTCTATCCCCACATCAACCAATTATTGCAAATATGCTCTCCCAGGAAATAAAGGGATAACCTTGGACCAGTTTTTCCTTTTCAGCAAAGAGCAATTCTCAAAGGGAAGCTGAAAGTCTCTGCTGTCATGTGGTCACAGTCCTGACGACTGGCAGAATAAGTTCTTTTGTCTGGAAAGGGGGATTGTGGGCATTGCAGCACAATTCTTATGACAGTGGCAGACCAGAAGTAGTTCAGACCTTAAATGCAGACCAGTGTATTTCTGTTTTATTATATTCATTTGTTTGCTTTATTTCTTAGATTCCAGATATAAATGATAGCATACAGTATTTGTCTGTTTCTGTCTGACTTATTTCATGAAGAATAATACCCACTAGGTCCACCTGTGTTGTTGCAAATGGCAGAATTTCATTATTTTTATGGCATTGTTTTATATATATATTTATTTATATATATATTTACATATATATCTATATCTATGTCACATCTTCTTTTTCCATTCATCTGTTTTTGGCCACTTAGGGGGCTTCCATATCTTGGTTATTGTAAATAATCCTGCTATGAACAAACTAGTGGTTACCAGTGGGGAGAGGGAAGGGGGGAGGTGCAAGATAGGGGTAGGGGATTAAAAGGTACAACCTAATATGTATAAATTAACAAGCTATGAGGATGCATTGGACAGCACAGGGAATATGATCAATATTTTATAATAACTTTATTTTTTTAATTAATGAATGAATTAATTTTTATTCTTGGCTGCATTAGGTCTTTGTTGCTGCACGTGGGCATTCTTTAGTTGTGATGAGGGGGTCTATCCTTCATTGCGGTGTGTGGGCTTCTTGTGGTGGTTCCACTTGTTATGGAGCATGGGCTCTAGGCTTGCAGGCTTCAGTAGTTGTGGCATGTGGGCTCAGTAGTTGTGGCTCATGGGCTGTAGAGCACAGGCTCAGGAGTTGTGGCACATGGGCTTAGTTGCTCCGCAGCATGTGGGATCCTCCTGGACCAGGGCTTGAACCCATGTCCCTTGCATTGGCAGGCAGATTCTTAACCACTGTGCCACCAGGGAAGCCCCTATACTAACTTCAAATGGAGTATAACCTATATAAATTTTGAATCACTATGTTGTACACCTGAAACTAATATAATATGTAAATCAATTATACTTCAACAACAACAACAAAATGAAACACGGCTGTGTGCTGCCAGTGACCATGATGGCAGGCAGCTGCTGGATCTCAGAGAACATGGTAATGTTGGTAGGCAGGTGGATCTCTTTGGGGATCAGGACCTTGAAATGAGGAAGCAGATGGCCAGGAGGAAGGATGTTAAATATGAGAATCTTCAAAACAATGTGAGCTCTATGAAGCCATGGATACTAGACTGTTTTCTTCACTGCCATCTTTCTGGTGGCTATGACCTTTCCAAGCTTATTACAGATATACAGAGAGTGGCAAAAAGTTGACTCTCCTGATGTGCATGTTCCCGGCTGAGGCTGAACAAGGTATGAACTGAACGAACGAAGAGAGAGAAGATCTGTAAATAATTGACCAAATCTTCATAGGAAGCCATGTGGCTAGCAGGATCTTGGTGCTCCGGCCGGCTGTCAGGACTGAGCTTCTGAAGTGGGAGAACCGAGTTCATGACATTAGACCACCAGAGACCTCCCAGCCCCACGTAATATCAATCAGAGAAAGCCGTTCCAGAGATCTCTATCTCAAGGTTAAGATGCAGCTCCACTCAATGACTTGCAAACTCCAGTGCTGGAAACCCCATGCCAAACAACTAGCAAGAGAGGAACACAACCCCACCCATTAGCAGAGAGGCTGCCTGAAGTTATAATAAGTTCATAGACACCCCAAAACACAAAACCAGATGTAGTGTTGCCCACCTGAAGGACATGGTTCATCCTCAACCACCAGAACACAGGCACCAGTCCACTCCACCAGGAAGCCTACACAACCCACTGAACCAATCTTACCCACAGGGGGCAGACACCAAAAACAATGGGAAGTATGAACCTGCAGCCTGCAAAAAGGAGACCCCAAACAGAGTAAGCTAAGCAAAATGAGAAGACAGAGAAATATACAGCAGACGAAGGAGCAAAGTAAAAACTCACCAGAACAAACAAATGAAGAGGAAATATGCAGTCTACCTGAAAAACAATTCAGAGTAATGATAGTAAAGATGATCCAAAATCTTGGAAATACAATGGAGAAAATACAAGAAACATTTAACAAGGAACTGGAAGAACTAAAGAGCAAAACAAAGGATGAACAACACAATAAATGAAATTAAAAATACTCTAGAAGGAATCAATAACAGAATAACTGAGGCAGAAGAACGGATAAGTGAGCTGGAAGATAAAATGTTGGAAATAACTGCCAGGGAGCAGAATAAAAAAAAAAGAATGAAAAGAATTGAGGACAGCTTCAGAGACCTCTGGACAACATTAAATGCTCCAACATTCGAATTATAGGGGTCCCAGAAGAAGAAGAGAAAAAGAAAGGGACTGTGAAAATATTTGAAGAGATTATACTTGAAAACATTCCTAGCATGGAAAAGGAAATATTTAAGTGAGTCCAGGAAGTGCAGAGAGTCCAAATACAATGGAGAAAATACAAGAAACATTTAACAAGGAACTGGAAGAACTAAAGAGCAAAACAAAGGATGAACAACACAATAAATGAAATTAAAAATACTCTAGAAGGAATCAATAACAGAATAACTGAGGCAGAAGAACGGATAAGTGAGCTGGAAGATAAAATGTTGGAAATAACTGCCAGGGAGCAGAATAAAAAAAAAAGAATGAAAAGAATTGAGGACAGCTTCAGAGACCTCTGGACAACATTAAATGCTCCAACATTCGAATTATAGGGGTCCCAGAAGAAGAAGAGAAAAAGAAAGGGACTGTGAAAATATTTGAAGAGGTTATACTTGAAAACATTCCTAGCATGGAAAAGGAAATATTTAAGTGAGTCCAGGAAGTGCAGAGCGTCCCATACAGGATAAATCCAAGGAGACACACACCAACACACATATTAATAAATACAGAGAAAAATACAGAGAAAAAATATTAAATACAGAGAAAAAATATTGAAAGCAGCAAGGGAAAAACAACAAATAACATACAAGGGAATTCCCAAAGGATAACAGTTGAACTTTCAGCAGAAACTCTGCAAGCCAGAAGGGAGTGGGAGGACATATTTAAAGTGATGAAGGGAAAAACTTACAACCAAGATTACTCTAGCCATCAAGGATCTCATTCAGATTCGACAGAGAAATTAAAACTTTTACAGACAAGCAAAAGCTAAGAGAATTCAGCACCACCAAACCAGCTTTACAACAAATGCTAAAAGAACTTCTCTAGGTGGAAAAAACAAGAGAAGGAAAAGATCTACAATAACAAACTCAAAACAATTAAGAAAATGGTAATAGGAACATACATATCAATAGTTACCTTAAATGTAAATGGATTAAATATGCCAACCAAAAAACATAGACTGGCTGAATGGATACAAAAACAAGACCTGTATATATGCTGTCTACAGGAGACCAACTCTAGACCTAGGGACACATACAAACTGAAAGTGAGTGGATGGAAAAAGATACTCCATGCAAATGGAAATCAAAAAAAGCTGGAGTAGCAGTTCATATCAGACAAAATAGGCTTTAAAATAAAGACAAGAGACAAAGAAGGACACTACATAATGATCAAGGGATCAATCCAAGAAAAATATATAATTATTGTAAGTATTTATCCACCCAACATAGGAGCACCTCAGTACATAAGGCAAATGCTAACAGCCATAAAAGGGGAAATTGACAATAACACAATAATAGTAGGGGAGTTTAACACCCCACTTTCACCAATGGACAGATCATCCAATATGAAAATAAATAAGAAAACACAAGCTTTAAATGACACATTAGACAAGATCAACTTAATTGATATCTATAGGACAATCCATCCAGAAACAACAGAATACACTTTCTTCTCAAGTGCTCATGGAACATTCTCCAGATTAGATCATATCCTGGGTTACAAATCAAGCCCTGGTAAATTTAAGGAATATAAATCCTATCAAGTATCTTTTGCGACCACAACGCTATGAGACTAGATAGCAATTACAGGAAAAAAACTGTAAAAAATATAAGCACATGGAGGCTAAACAAAACACTACTAAATAACCAAGAGATCACTGAAGAAAACAAAAAGGAAATCAAAAAATACCTAGGAACAAATGACAATGAAAACACGATGACCCAAAACCTATGGGATGCAGCAAAAGCAGTTCTAAGAGGGAATTTATAGCAATACAATCGTACCTCAAGAAACAACAAAAATCTCAAATAAACAGCCTAAACTTACACTTAAGGCAATTAGAGAAAGAATAACAAAAAAACCCCAAAGTTAACAGAAGGAAAGAAATCATCAAGATCAGATCAGAAATGAAGGAAAAGGAAATGAAGGAAATAATAGCAAAGATCAATAAAACTAAAAGCTGGTTCTTTGAAAAGATAAACAAAATTGATAAATCACTAGCCAGACTCATCAAGAAAAAAAGGGAGAAAACTCAAATCAACAGAATTAGAAATGAAAAAGAAGAAGTAACAACTGACACTGCAGAAATACAAAGAATCATGAGAGATTACTACAAGCAACTGTATGCCAATCAATTGGACAACCTGGAAGAAATGGAAAAATTCTTAGAAAAGCACAACCTTCCAAGCCTGAAGCAGGAAGAAACAGAAAATATAAGCAGACTAATCACAAGCACTGAAATTGAAACTGTGATTAAAACTCTTCCAACAAAGAAAACCCCAGGACAATATGGCTTCACAGGCTAATTCTATCAAACATTTAGAGAAAGGTAAGACCTATCCTTCTCAAACTCTTCCAAAATATAGCAGAAGGAGGGACACTCCCAAACTCTTTCTACAAGGCCATTATCACCCTGATACCAAAACCAGACAAAGATGTCACAAAAAAAGAAAACTACAGGCCAATATCACTGATGAACATAGATGCAAAAATCCTCAACAAAATGCGAGCAAACAGTATCCAACAGCACATTAAAAGGATCATACACCATGATCAAGTTGGGTGTATCCCAGGAATGAAAGGATTCTTCAATATACACAAATCAATCAGTGTGATACACCATATTAAAAAATTGAAGGAGAAAAATGATATGATCATCTCAATAGATGCAGAAGAAGCTTTTGACAAAATTCAACACAAATTTATGATAAAAACCCTGCAGAAGGTGGGCATAGAAGGGAACTTACCTCAACATAATAAAGGTCATATATGACAAACCCACAGCCAACATCATTCTCAATGGTAAAAAACTGAAACCCTTCACACTAAGATCAAGAACAAGACAAGTTTGCCCACTCTCAACAATATTATTCAACATAGTTTTGGAAGTTTTAGCCACAGCAATCAGAGAAGGAAAAGAAATAAAAGGAATCCAACACGGGAAAGAAGTAAAACTGTCACTGTTTGCAGATGACATGATACTATACATAGAGAATCCTAAAGATGCTACCAGAAAACTGCTAGAGCTAATCAATGAATTTGGTAAAGTAGCAGGATACAAATTAATGCACAGGAATCTCTTGCATTCCTAACACTAATGATGAAAAATCTGAAAGTGAAATTAAGAAAACACTCCCATTTACCACTGCATCCAAAAGAATAAAATATCTAGGAATAAACCTACCTAAGGAGACAAAAGACCTGTATGCAGAAAACTATAAGACACTGATGAATGAAACTAAAGAATGATACAACCAGATGGAGAGATATACCATGTTCTTTGATTGGAAGAATCAACATTGTGAAAATGACTCTACTACCCAAAACAATCTACAGATTCAGTGCAATCCCTATTAAACTACCAATGGCATTCTTCACAGAATTAGAACAAAAAATATTACAATTCGTATGGAAACACAAAAGACCCTAGATAGACAAAGGAATCTTGAGAAAGGAAAACAGAGCTAGAGAAATCAGGCTCCCCTACTTTCAACTATACTACACAGCTACAGTAATCAAGATAGTATGGTATGGGCACAAAAACAGAAATATAGGTCAATGGTATAGGATCGAAAGCCCAGAGATAAGCCCACACACATATAGTCACCTAATTTACGACAAAGGAGGCAAGAATATACAATGGAGAAAAGACAGCCTTTTCAATAAGTGATGCTGGGAAAACTGGACAGCTACATGTAAAATAATGAAATTAGGAAACTACTTAACACCATACAAAAAGTAAACTGAAAATGGACTAAAAACCTAAATGTAAAACCAGACACTAAAAAACTCTTAGAGGAAAACATAGGAAAAATCACTCTTTGACATAAACCACAGTAAGATCTTTTTAAACTCACCTCCTAGAGTAATGAAAATAAAAACAAAAATAAACAAATTTGGCCTAATTAAACTTAAAATCTTTTGCATAGCAAAGGAAACCATAAACAAGATGAAAAGACTTCTCTCAGAATGAGAGAAAATCTCTTAGCCATTTTTAGATGAAAATTTATATTTAGATAAATTAACTTATTTAAAGTTACACAACAAATAAATGGGGCATATTAGAATAAAAACATATGCACATAATTTAAAATTCAATGGTATTACCAACATTCATGCTTTATGATTCAGACTGTAGATGAAGTTCTTCAAACTGTGGAGCAAGTTTCTACTTTGCTTGTTCCCCTCATGTCGCTCATGGTATTTTTCTACATATGAACAATGTGCATTCAACAATGGCCTGTTAATTAATGGTTAGAAATACACAATTTTATTATAATTTAGAATCTATATAAGCCAGTGTAATAGTAATTGTAAAGTTTTTCCTTTTGTTGTATTAGGAGGGAAGTTTTGAGATGCAGTTTATTATTTTCAAAGACGTGTTTCTTTTTTTTGTTACTGGAATGGCATTTTAGCAATAGTATTTAAAAGAAATGTTGGTTTATATATGCGCAAATTGATGTTTCATCACTTCTTATGTATCCCATGAGGACAGTGAGTTCACATGTCAGTGCATAGCTTGACCCATGTAGTTGTATATTGGAAACCGGAAGTTATAGAAAGTCATTCTCATACTAACAAGCATTGAGAAGTAGAAATCTTCTCCTTCTATTTTCTTTTTCTTGGCTGCAGCAGTAACACCCTGCATGACAAATGTACACTCAAGTAGGAAGAAGATAAATAAAGAATAAATGACAAAAAAACAGCTATAACATTAATATACACAAATCAATCAGTGTGATACACCATATTAAAAAATTGAAGGAGAAAAATGATATGATCATCTCAATAGATGCAGAAGAAGCTTTTGACAAAATTCAACACAAATTTATGATAAAAACCCTGCAGAAGGTGGGCATAGAAGGGAACTTACCTCAACATAATAAAGGTCATATATGACAAACCCACAGCCAACATCATTCTCAATGGTAAAAAACTGAAACCCTTCACACTAAGATCAAGAACAAGACAAGTTTGCCCACTCTCAACAATATTATTCAACATAGTTTTGGAAGTTTTAGCCACAGCAATCAGAGAAGGAAAAGAAATAAAAGGAATCCAACACGGGAAAGAAGTAAAACTGTCACTGTTTGCAGATGACATGATACTATACATAGAGAATCCTAAAGATGCTACCAGAAAACTGCTAGAGCTAATCAATGAATTTGGTAAAGTAGCAGGATACAAAATTAATGCACAGAAATCACTTTCATTCCTATACTCTAATGATGAAAAGTCTGAAAGAGAAATTAAGGAAACACTCCCATTTACCACTGAAACAAAAAGAATAAAATACCTAAGCATAAACCTACCTAAGGACACAAAAGGCCTGTATGCAGAAAACTATAAGACACTGATGAAAGAAATTAAAGATGATACAAACATATGGAGAGATATACCATGTTCTTGGAATGGAAGAATCAACACTGTGAAAATTACTATACTACCTAAAGCAATCTACAGGTGCAATGCAATCCCTATCAAAATACCAATGGCATTTTCACAGAAGTAGAACAAAATATTGCACAATTTGTATGGTAATACAAAATACCCTGAATAGCCAAAACAATCTTGGGAAACTACAACAGAGCTGGAGGAATCAGGCTCCCTGACTTCAGACTATATTACAAAGGTACCCTAATCAAGAGAATATGGTACTGGCACAAAAACAGAAATATAGATCAATGGAACAGGATAGAAAGCCCAGAGATAAACCCATGTACATATGGTCACCTTATCTTTGATAAAGGAGGCAAGAATATACAGTGGAGAAAAGACAACCTCTTCAATAAGTGGTTCTGGGAAAACTGGACAGCTACATGTAAAAGAATGAAATTAGAACACTCCCTAACACCATACACAAAAATAAACTCAAAATGGATTAAAGACCTAAATGTAACGCCAGACACTATAAAAGTCTTAGAGGAAAACAATGGTAGAACACTCGATGACATAAATCACAGCAAGATCCTTTTTGACCCACCTCCTAGAGAAATATAAATAAAAACAAAAATAAAAGAATGAGACCTAATGAAACTTAAAAGTTTTTGCACAGCAAAGGAAACTATAAACAAGATGAAAAGACAACCCTCAGAGTGGGAGAAAATATTTGCAAATGAAGCAACTGACAAAGGATTCATCTCCAAAATTTACAAGCAGCCACTCTTGGTGGGAATGTAAATTTATACAGCCACTGTGGAGAACAGTATGGAGGTTCCTTAAAAACCTAAAATAGAACTACCATATGACCCAACAATCCCACTCCTGGGCACATACCCTGAGAAAACCATAATTCAAAAAGAGTCATGTGCCACAATGTTCATTGCAGCTCTATTTACAATAGCCAGGACATAGAATCAACCTAAGGGTCCATCAAGAGATGAATGGATAAAGAAGATTTGGCACATATATACAATGGAATATTACTCAGCCATAAAAAGAAATGAAATTGAGTTTTTTGTAGTGAGGTGGATGGGCCTAGAGTCTGTCATACAGAGTGAAGTAAGTCAGAAAGAGAAAAACAAATACCACATGCTAACACATATATATGAGAGCTAAAAAAAACAATGGTTCTGAAGAACGCTGGGGCAGTACAGGAATAAATATGCAGACATAGAGAATGTACTTGAGGACACGGGGAAGGGGAAGGGTAAGCTGGGATGAAGTGAGAGAGTGTCACTGACATATATACACTACCAAATGTAAAATAGATTGCTAGTGGGAAGCAGCTGTATAGCACAGGGACATCAGCTCAGTGCCTTGTGACTACCTAGAAAAGTAGGATAGGGAGGGTGGGAGGGAGAGTCAAGAGTGAGGGTATATGGGGATATCTGTATATATATAGTTGATTCACTTTGTTATACAGCAGAAACTAACACAACATTATAAAGCAATTTTACTCCAATAAAGATGTTAAAAAAAATGCAAACCATTGTAATTCAGTGAACATAAAGCGTGACAAGATTATGAAATGGACCCTGAACTGATATTTTATGAGGGTTTGAATTTAAAGTTCAATTTCTAGGAGTTGTGATTGATTCATTAAGAATCAAATTAACCTTGTTTATTTTGGAAAGATGTAAAATTTTTCTAAAAAAATGGAATCTATAGCTTATCTTCATTTCAGCAAGGCATTTTATAAAGCAAATCATGATAAGCTTTTGAATAAGAGGAGTGATATAGCATGAATGATAGTACAGCTGCAAAGAGTCAGAGCTAGTTACTGATTATACTCAACACATGTTGAGAAATGAATCCCAGCAACCTGGATTCTCTCCCTTTCTCATGACAGAGATACTTAGTATATTTGACAACAGAATGAAAATCTTTGCTTGCCAAACTAACAATTAATTTTGTGGGAAATCAAGATTCTCTGCTGTGTTTTAAAATTAATATATTAAAATTATGTTTATTTTACTTGAAAAATGTATATCTATATATTACGCATACATATACATTATAAATATGCATATATAAAAGTAATTCTGCAAAATTTTTCTGGTACTATATAACAGTTGCCACTTATAACAGGATTAATGTGTTTGTAGTCTGCTTGTTAATTATCACAAAATGGGCAAGTAAAATAAACGTTCTATTACAAATATAGTCCCAACTTTAAATGAATATACAGTTTTCTATGGGCGTATTCTAATAAATTTAATACCCTAAAATATTATAGTATCAAGTTAACAAATTATTAATCCTTGGAATTATTTATATACTTTTTAATTTTTATAGAAAATTAATTGCACATTAAAGAAAACATCCAGAAAATCAAAGTCATGATAAAGAATACAAAATCAGTATAGACTTAACTTAAATTTTATGGTAAATAAAGTGTAAATATTTTCTAGACTATTTTTCTATCTAAGCAAAACTAGTAGAAAACTCAGGGCTTTGCTTTCTCAAAAAATCCTTTCTTAGAGTTCCTCTACTTAAAATTTCTCAGTTAAGTGCCACTGAAAATTCAATTATACATTTTCACTACAACTTTTAAATAAGAACTGCATCAAAAAAATTGCAGGCACATAAGCACACACATTCATATTTTCTCAGTACAGAGACCACTCATTGCTATCACATCTACTCTCCTTTTCTTCCTTAGCAACAGAACACAAATTTATAACCAGTACATTGCTCTCCACCTAAAAGGTGACATTCTCCAGGCTCCCTTGTAGCTAATAGAGCAGGTAGATATGATCTATGGAGCTTCTCTGAATTCTCTGTCAAAAAGAACCATGTTATACCTCTGGCTCTTCCATTCTGCTGGCAAAAATAGCTGGGGACCCAGCAGCCTTCTTGGACTAGAAGCCTATGGTTCTAACGAATGTGGATTGATCACACCATCCCTGTATCAGAGACTTCTGAATTTCTTTTACTAGGGAAAGAAATAAATTTTTCTCATTTCAGCCATTTTAAATTTAGTTTGATTTCTTTCCTATAAAGACAGCTAAATTGTGATAACGGATGAATGCAAATTCCTACTTCTAGGTTAAATAATCACATAGGTTAAAATCCATAACAATGTAAGTGAAGAAGACTAGGTTTTCAGTCATCCACATGGAGAAGCAGAGGTCAGAGAAAGAACCCTGGTGGCACCCAATTCTTATTCCCATAGTTCCCTAACGGTGGCATTCCTGTCTTGCCTGTGTTTTGCTGTGTAAGCCGATCTATCCTCATTTTATTTCTCTCTCTATTTTTTTCTTTTGTCTTCCTTTTTTTTTTTTTTTTTTTTGCCAAAATTTGTTACACAGTTAACTTTGATACACAGGGACATACCAATTCATCAAATATGTGAGAGACCATTGCCTGTGATAGAATCATAATTTACACTCAGTTGAGAGGCCTGAAGTCAATGGTCAAAAGTTACCAATAGGCATATATCACCACAACATTCAAAAATAAAATATCAACATTATAATTGCAGTAAAAGGAGAACATACTGCTTTGAGGGGTAGCCAATATCTTGGAACTATATATTTTTAAAAGGAACTAGCCATCAGGGATAGTGTAGAGAGAACTTACAGTGACAGAAGCCCATCTAGCTAGATATGTTCTAAGGCCCCTTTAAGATATTATGGTTTTCACCTTTTAGTGCTAAGCACAGAGTCAGGGACTCAATAAATATTTATCAGAAGGAAATATATGAATCCATGTTCATTTTAAGCTTTAAATTATGCCTGAGGGCTTCCCTGGTGGCGCAGTGGTTGAGAGTCCGCTTGGCGATGCAGGGGACACGGGTTCGTGCCCCGGTCCAGGAAGATACCACATGCTGCAGAGCGGCTGGGCCCGTGAGCCATGGCCACTGAGCCTGCGCGTCTGGAGCCTGTGC
>NC_041224.1:163486654-163510914 GCF_002837175.3 Physeter macrocephalus
TGATTCACTTTGTTATACAGCAGAAACTAACACAACATTATAAAGCAATTTTACTCCAATAAAGATGTTAAAAAAAATGCAAACCATTGTAATTCAGTGAACATAAAGCGTGACAAGATTATGAAATGGACCCTGAACTGATATTTTATGAGGGTTTGAATTTAAAGTTCAATTTCTAGGAGTTGTGATTGATTCATTAAGAATCAAATTAACCTTGTTTATTTTGGAAAGATGTAAAATTTTTCTAAAAAAATGGAATCTATAGCTTATCTTCATTTCAGCAAGGCATTTTATAAAGCAAATCATGATAAGCTTTTGAATAAGAGGAGTGATATAGCATGAATGATAGTACAGCTGCAAAGAGTCAGAGCTAGTTACTGATTATACTCAACACATGTTGAGAAATGAATCCCAGCAACCTGGATTCTCTCCCTTTCTCATGACAGAGATACTTAATATATTTGACAACAGAATGAAAATCTTTGCTTGCCAAACTAACAATTAATTTTGTGGGAAATCAAGATTCTCTGCTGTGTTTTAAAATTAATATATTAAAATTATGTTTATTTTACTTGAAAAATGTATATCTATATATTACGCATACATATACATTATAAATATGCATATATAAAAGTAATTCTGCAAAATTTTTCTGGTACTATATAACAGTTGCCACTTATAACAGGATTAATGTGTTTGTAGTCTGCTTGTTAATTATCACAAAATGGGCAAGTAAAATAAACGTTCTATTACAAATATAGTCCCAACTTTAAATGAATATACAGTTTTCTATGGGCGTATTCTAATAAATTTAATACCCTAAAATATTATAGTATCAAGTTAACAAATTATTAATCCTTGGAATTATTTATATACTTTTTAATTTTTATAGAAAATTAATTGCACATTAAAGAAAACATCCAGAAAATCAAAGTCATGATAAAGAATACAAAATCAGTATAGACTTAACTTAAATTTTATGGTAAATAAAGTGTAAATATTTTCTAGACTATTTTTCTATCTAAGCAAAACTAGTAGAAAACTCAGGGCTTTGCTTTCTCAAAAAATCCTTTCTTAGAGTTCCTCTACTTAAAATTTCTCAGTTAAGTGCCACTGAAAATTCAATTATACATTTTCACTACAACTTTTAAATAAGAACTGCATCAAAAAAATTGCAGGCACATAAGCACACACATTCATATTTTCTCAGTACAGAGACCACTCATTGCTATCACATCTACTCTCCTTTTCTTCCTTAGCAACAGAACACAAATTTATAACCAGTACATTGCTCTCCACCTAAAAGGTGACATTCTCCAGGCTCCCTTGTAGCTAATAGAGCAGGTAGATATGATCTATGGAGCTTCTCTGAATTCTCTGTCAAAAAGAACCATGTTATACCTCTGGCTCTTCCATTCTGCTGGCAAAAATAGCTGGGGACCCAGCAGCCTTCTTGGACTAGAAGCCTATGGTTCTAACGAATGTGGATTGATCACACCATCCCTGTATCAGAGACTTCTGAATTTCTTTTACTAGGGAAAGAAATAAATTTTTCTCATTTCAGCCATTTTAAATTTAGTTTGATTTCTTTCCTATAAAGACAGCTAAATTGTGATAACGGATGAATGCAAATTCCTACTTCTAGGTTAAATAATCACATAGGTTAAAATCCATAACAATGTAAGTGAAGAAGACTAGGTTTTCAGTCATCCACATGGAGAAGCAGAGGTCAGAGAAAGAACCCTGGTGGCACCCAATTCTTATTCCCATAGTTCCCTAACGGTGGCATTCCTGCCTTGCCTGTGTTTTGCTGTGTAAGCCGATCTATCCTCATTTTATTTCTCTCTCTATTTTTTTCTTTTGTCTTCCTTTTTTTTTTTTTTTTTTTTGCCAAAATTTGTTACACAGTTAACTTTGATACACAGGGACATACCAATTCATCAAATATGTGAGAGACCATTGCCTGTGATAGAATCATAATTTACACTCAGTTGAGAGGCCTGAAGTCAATGGTCAAAAGTTACCAATAGGCATATATCACCACAACATTCAAAAATAAAATATCAACATTATAATTGCAGTAAAAGGAGAACATACTGCTTTGAGGGGTAGCCAATATCTTGGAACTATATATTTTTAAAAGGAACTAGCCATCAGGGATAGTGTAGAGAGAACTTACAGTGACAGAAGCCCATCTAGCTAGATATGTTCTAAGGCCCCTTTAAGATATTATGGTTTTCACCTTTTAGTGCTAAGCACAGAGTCAGGGACTCAATAAATATTTATCAGAAGGAAATATATGAATCCATGTTCATTTTAAGCTTTAAATTATGCCTGAGGGCTTCCCTGGTGGCGCAGTGGTTGAGAGTCCGCTTGGCGATGCAGGGGACACGGGTTCGTGCCCCGGTCCAGGAAGATACCACATGCTGCAGAGCGGCTGGGCCCGTGAGCCATGGCCACTGAGCCTGCGCGTCTGGAGCCTGTGCTCCGAAACGCGAGAGGCCACAACAGTGAGAGGCCCCCGTACCGAAAAAAAATATATATATATGCCTGAATAGTTCAGTTGATTAGAATATATTGGAAATGGGGCAACATAACATCCAGAAAGTCCAGGGAACTTTTCCATGAATTTAGTCTTCACTCAAACTAGCTATTTATCAAATATTGATTCTTCCAGTGATATTACAAAAACTGGAAAAAATAATACCTATCCTACCGGCAGCAGGTCATGAGCATAAAGTTCAGTTTTATCATACATGGTGATATCAAAACACATTATATTTGGCGTTAGAGCTAGTCATGATTTGTTTCCAAAAAAGCAGTTTAAATAATTGTCTACTGCTTTGTGTATTCAACTTTATTATAAAAATTTAAGAGAAAAATCAGTAACTTTTATAAAAGTAGAACAAGTCAGTGCCATCTGTCTCTGTTTTTACCACTGACACTGCCACAATTTAAAAAAAAATTTCCTTAAAAGAGTCACTGGGAGGATGTCAACTCAGTGTTTGTAAATCAGAGAGCTAAGAACTTTCTTTCGCAGAGGAATAAAAAGATATATACTAAGTTCGAGTCGACTGAGAGAAAGGACATTTTCTTGAAAGTGAAATGCCATCATCCAAGGTCAATTCATAGTAGCCACAATGCCCAGCCTGCAACAGAAATTTATATTCATACATTATTCTCATCCTATACTCAACATTAAATGTATTAAATTTATTATCTTGAATCTTGAGAAAAATGTGATTTTCAGCTAGAAACACACTTGATAAAATCTATATTTTACTAATATCCTGTCTTTCCCTTCCTGCTGTTCTCCAGTGCATAAGCAAATCCTCAGAAATGATATTTTCTGCACAAGGCAGCTCCCTTGAAAAACTTCTCATGAAAACCATTTGCTATTGGCAAAAATAAATCACTCTTTATTATTCTTGTTTTAACTTTTTTTGGTATTTGATACCACCATATAAAAATATAGAATCTAATTTGGAGATGGTATTATTTCTATTTAACTACTCTGAGTTTTTCAAGCTGTAGTTTCCATTAAGGTCATCTCAGGAAAGTGATAATGTGAAGTTCAGCATGCAATAAACTCTTAACAGCTTGTTGACTGCCAAATTTCCTTTATCCTGTTCTGTAAATTCAATGCATTTGAAAGAAGTGCATTTTAATAGGCCTTATTTTGTTTTCACTCTTTAGCCCCAAAATATTCAGTAATTTTTTCTTTCTTTCTTTCTTTCTTCCTTCCTTCCTTCCTTCCTTCCTTCCTTCCTTTCAAACAGGAGATCAGCTCATCAGAAGAAGAAAAAGCAAGTGCTTGGAATATAGAACATAATTTAATGTCATAATTGTTAAGTATTTTTAAAATTGGAAATTATACCATTTATTTAAAGTTTTCAGAGTTATAATATGTTTGAAAAGCTACTGATTTGTCTTAGAAGACTTAATAGTCATGCAATAGGTGTGAGATGTTTAAAAGACTTACGTTCCAAAGGTCATCTTGGTGCTTGTAATAAAGGTCATCGTTTGAACTTGACAGCTAGGCATTTGGCATCTAGTTGCTTGTTTAGTGTTTATTTCAAAAGGTGTTAGCTAGTTTTAATCACTACTAAAACATTATTGCAATATAATTTGTAATTTATTTCCTAAACTCAAATAAAAACAAAACAAAACAAAAACACAGCCCAGATATTTCCTCAGGGAAACCCCTCAATATTTTTTAAAAGATCACAGTGAAATTTGCAGATGAGTAAAGGAATGCAAAAACGATGTGAGAAAATAAATCTGGCAACAAATGAAAATAACAGATAATCTCTAGAAATACATTAAGATTATATACATTGAGTACAGCTCAACAGGGTTTGAAGATTGCATGAAATAATCAATCAATTCATTTACTTGAAACAAGGTGACCCTTACACCAGGGTAGACTTGTTCACCCGCCTCTGCTAGTCTCTAATCTCAGGTTACAACTGCACTCCTGTGGTATGAATCCAGTATATATTATGAAACAAAAATGAGATGGTGTCCATGAGCTCTGTGGACACCCAGATGTATCATTCTCCTCAATATGTCTGTATAGTTTATCTTTTTCATTTTATTTTTTTCTTGAGCTGTGGTTCATTCTCCTGTTCTTGTCCTCTCCTCAATTCATTGACAAAAGAGGTTACAGTAGATTTTTTTTATTATTTTTTTTTTTGAGGGGAGATGGTTAGCAGTATGCCAAACATAAGTAGTTATGTCATTTTGCGTTTAGTGGCATCTTGCATGCAGCTGTGAATAATTGTCCCTATGCCAAATAGTCTGTCATGTTATCATTCCAGAATGGATTTATTAGTCGACATACATTTAGTAACATAAATCTTGAAATTAGCAGCAAAATCATGGAGGCCTTTGGAAACATTTAACTCAGAATGATTAACACTCCATTTTACAGACTCTCATTTTGGAAATAAAGAAATACACTTTCATAAATGTCCTCCCAAATGACAAAAGTACATAGTAAATGCAGGTTCAGATGAATATAAATGCCTAAACTAAAAAAATTTCAGAGAATTTATGTGTTAACACTTTCAGATATTTAATAAAAGCATGACATTCAGCAACACTCTTTTGAATGACTAAGTTAACCCTAAAGAACCTAAAAATAATATTGAGGACTTTGATTTGGGATTCATCAGAAGGTTGATTGGTAAAGATCAATGACAAGAGGGTAGATTTGTTACTAAATAATAATAATAATAATAGTAATAATAATAGATGCCTTGGGAGAGCAGAATATTTATAATTCTAACAATTTCTTGTTTATTTGTTTGAGATACCACAATATATCAAATTTATTTTTAGAAAACAGGAGGCATGGGCCTACAGTGAAGATCATTGTATTTATGAAAGGATGCTCAATGAAAATAGCCTTGTTTAAATAGGTTAGCTAAGGTAAATATAGAAAATTAGAAATTTGTTTTTGGTGTATTTCATTACATTAACATTCTATTTGCTTTTAAATAAATTTCAGAAGCAATTCTAACAAACTGTAGCACCTTTAGACCATTTGAAACTGGTTATTCGTTGTGTGTACTTGACTTAGGATTTGCTCAGCAAAACAGAAGTCACTCTACGTAATTTGGTTTTAAGGATTTCCATTAGATTTACAGGGACGCTATTACAAGGGTCTCAACCTGAAGCCCCAGAGGGATGGGGAAGTTGTTCTCCAGAGCTCACACAGAAACTCCTCAGAACCCCTAGGACCTCTAGGAAGAGCCTTAACCTATCTTGGCATGCAGTACCTGGATGCGTGATTCTCAGATGCTCATCAATAAACCACTTTGAATGTTACCTCTTCCATTCATTCACCCACTCAGTTACCTGCAGTTGTAAAAAGAATAATCACCTCTCTCTTCCAACTTTTAAATGTTGTATGACTGCTTCTCAGTGGCAGAAGAAAGGGGTTCTGGGAAATGTAGTCTCAAGTTCTCCTCTGGAAGAAGCTAGTAAACCTGAGCTTTACAAGGTGGAAGTGAAAATGATGCTGACTGTCACCAAGGAGAATCCAGCTCACTGACCAAAAGTATGAATTGATCATTACTCTCTATGAAGGCAGCAAGAATACACATGCATTTACTTGTGTAAATAATAGCAATTACAAATTAATTAATACACATCTACAGTTTTTATGTACCACTCTGAAATCCAAAAATCTCAGAAAATTCAGGTTTTTTTGACATTCATTTGTTGGCAATCCTGACATGACCTGAACTCATGGTGAAAAAACTCTCCCACACAGATATGGAAATGTGTATTTTTTATGCATGACATTTGTATTGAATCTTCTTATTTTTGCTGGAGAAATGTCAGTGTTTGGTTGTGGAATTCTATATCATCTTTCTTAAATCAGGAAACTCTGAATTCTGAAACACATCAGGTCTGATTTCCAGAGTGGGAATGTGGAATGGTATTTTATTGATTCTCTCTTCTGTTAGACTTTACTGAAGTGATACTTTATCAAAATAATGTCTCAAATCACTACCTCATATGGTGGCACATTCCACTTTTATGTCTTCCTTAAATCTAGCAAGTTGTCTCTTATGGAATAAAAATAAAGTGTACCTAAATTGCATTTATATTTTATTACCTAAGTAGTACTATGTGAGAATATTTGAGAAAAAAATACTGAATGACAGTTTAACTGAACTTTGCCAGACGAAACAATTAAATTTGTTGTGTAACCAGCATACAGAGATTTAGTCTAACAATTCTGACCTTAATGGATGTCATTATTATTTAGGATAAGTACATTTCCATGACCATAACCCTAAACAGTATGGCTGTCAAGAATTTATGAATATATTCCATGCATGGTGCTTATAGCTAGTAATTTGATCATTTTCTTCTTAATGCACAGAACTTAATTCTTAATTCTATTTTCCTTTAATACTCAAGCACAATAAACGAAATACAGGTGAAATTTTATTGTCTTATTTAAAGCATATTAAAGTCAAAAATCAAGGACTTGATTTTGACCGCATTTTTAGCAATTTAATATGGAATAGATGCATCTTCCTTTATAAACTTTTTTTTTATCATAGTGCTCTGGCATTAATTATTGAATTGTTTATGTAATTGTAGTTGATGGAAATCTATCATTTTACCTGCTATGGCTATGTGTTCATATAATGGAACCAAAAATGTGAAGCTGAATTAATTGTCTAATTCCTGAAAAGAGGAGAGCTGTCCCATAGAGAAGTCCCAATCTACAGTAGGCGCTGTGTGATACATTTTTATAAAGATACTTAGATTCAAGAGTTTTTTTATAACAGTATAGTTTATCTTAACCCTATCATGTCCTTCTGTACAGTTTCAACAGCTAATGGATTAACCAATATGGGATAAATGTATAGATAGTAATTATTTTAATGTGATACAGTATTATCAATTTTCAGAAATGTTTATTAGTGTCACACTTGTCATCTTTATGGACTTAGGGATTAAAGAAAACCTGTTTGTTTGGGGCTGTCTTTGTTGCTGCTGTTGTACTCTTTTTAAATTCTAATTCTATTTTATGTAATATTTCCAGATGATCAGTGCCTTAATTGAAATAAACTTTCCAACTTTATAAGCATGGTATGGCATGGGGTTTTGGTTTATATTTTAAACTTTTGTAAGCTGCACAAATGGAAGAAATTAGACTCCACTATCTCTCATTCACATAAAGAGACACAGTTTTAAAAGTTATCTTTGATAAGTCAAGTGTAGCAGGTATTTTTTTAATTATCTCAGTTTAAATCTATCACCTACTGATTATATTTGTGAATTCTTTATCATAAACCAACAGAAGGTAGAATCTTCTTATCTTTCTCTTTCACAATCTTCATCCCATGCACAAAAATCAACCAAGTAAAGTATTATACTTATATAGTATTTAATAACATAAAATTGCAACATCTTTTATCTAGAGGAGCATTTAGAAATCTTCTAGTAAGACATCCCATCCAACACAGAAATCTCTTCTAGCTTTTTTAAAATCTTCTAGCTTTTTAACTAAAATGCCACCAGTACTTAGAAAACCCCCGAGTCCTAAGGGAGCTGTTTTATTTTTCAGAAGAATGGTTATTCAATTAAGTGTGATTTTTTTTTTTTCTTACGTAGAGACAAAATCTAGCACTTAAAACTCTTAATAGTTGGTCCTCAACTCTTGGAGCACCACAATATTTCTAAGAGGTGAAACGTCAAATATTTCAAAACACTTAATGAGGCTTCCTCTAGTCTTTTTTCTATAAGCCCAGATACATTGTAACTAACTGTTCAAGAGTGCAGACTCTGGATTAGGGTGGAAAGAATTCAAATCCGGACTTTATACTACTGGCTGAGAAACTTGGGGCACAGAAGTTTCCTACCAGATAGTAGGGTTAAAAACATGACCTAATTTACTGGGCTGCTTTGAGGATTACAAAAAAAGACACATAGTTGGTGCCTATTAAATCTTAAAATTTTCAAAAATCTTCTTAACTTTGTTAATATCTGACATGATATGAACCCTCTCAAATAAGCCCTTTTGTGACATGTAAGTAAGTTGACCTCTAATAATTTGGTCCAACCTCTGAGGATGAAATTTCCATACAGTTTCCAATTATTAGGAATTTAACTTCTGTCCAACTCTGTTGAAATAAAACAGAACACTGAGCTCAGAGACTAAGCATGTAAAAGAAGGAGGGACAATCTCTTGTTAATTTATCAAATTTTTCCACCTAACTGTGTTGCCAAGTTAAAGAGGTTAAAGAGAGGTTTCACACTCCAAGGGATTATAATTTTATGAATGTTTTTAAAATAAGACACAGAGTCATTTCAGTTATTTCAATTTGATTTATGACAAAGCACAACAGAAAAATATGTTAGGATGATCTTTCATTAAATAATATTGGTCAATTTGACATCCATGAAGAAAAACTAAAACTTAACCCTAACCTCATACTATGTGTCACATACATAAATCACAGTTCAGAATGAAAAATGATGATGAACTAAACTACAGTAAAATTAAACTTTTACTTCATCAGCAACACCATTAAGAGAATAAAAAGCAAAGCCTCAAAGTGAGAGGAGATATCAGTTATGATAATAACTGACAAAGGGAAGGTTTAAAGAACTTTAACAAATCAACAAGAAAAAACTATTTAAAAGAAAAAGAAGTGGCTAAAAGATTCAGACAGAAACTTCACCAACTTAAGGATCTGTGTAACCAATTGGCATTTGAAAAACTGTCAAGCTCATTAATTTTCAAGAAGATGAAAATTAAAACTACGAAGGATAGAAGACACATCTCCAGAATTGCAAAGATTGAAAAACTGATAATATAAAGTGTTATGGACTGTATAGTGTCTCTCCTTAAAATTCCTGTGTTTAAGCCCTGACCCCCAATGTGTCTGTATTTGGAGACAGGGCCTTTAAAGAGGTAATGAAGATTATATGAGGTCTTAAGTGTGGGGCTCTAATCCAATAAGACTGGTGTTCTTTTGGACATCAGAGGAAGAGACACCAGGGGTTCTCATGCACAGAAGAAAGCACATGTGAGAACACAGTGAGGCAGTGAACATCTGAATGCCAAAGACAGAGGCCTCAGGAGAACCAATCCTCTCAACACCTTGGTCTTAGACTTTCAGCCCCCAGAACCTGAGAAAATAAGCCACACAGTTTATAGCTGTGTTATGCCAGCCTTAGAAACAAACACACCAAGTATTGGTGAGAATTGTGAGTAATGGAAATCTCAGGTTGAAGTGAAAATTGGAAATTCCTCTTAGAAAAAATATTTGCTATTATTTACAGAAATTGGATATTCTCCTAGGTCAGTGTTTCTCAAGTGAGGCAACTGTCCCTCCCTACTCCACCCCCCAAGACAACTGCCAGTATCTGGAGACATTTCTGATTGCTCACATCTGGGGGTGATGGTGGCTGTGGTAGTGACACTGGGATCCAGTGGGTAGGGCCAGAGAATGTAGCTAACCATTCTATAATTCACAGGATAGCTCATTAGAAAAAAGAATGATCAGGCCCCAAATATCCAAATATACCCCTGTTGAGAAAACTGTCCTAAGTAGAAAACCGACAACACTGGACGTATCCATGCTCCAGGAGACATGTAGAAGAATGTTGAATGCTTATGATAGTCTAAATTTGGAAACAGTGTAATGTCCAATGACTGTAGAAGAGGTAAATAATTTGTGGTACATTCATACTTACGGTACTCTATACAACCACAAAAACGAACAAACTTTAGCTACATACAACTCATGCTTTTATTTCACAAGCATAAGGTTGATCAAAAGAAAAGAAGCAGAGAACAATGCATGCTGGTAGTGTTCAGTCATGCATATTTATGTGGCAAAAATAATGAGAAAAATAAGGATGGGAAGAAGTAGACTTTAAAAGTCATTAGGGAGAGAGGGGTTATGATGTGAATGGACACTTAAGGCTTCGGGGATGCTAATAGCATTCTGTTTCTTTTCAAGGGAGGGTGTTATTCAAGTGTTCAGTTTTAAATGATTCATTAAAATCTATATTTATATTTTATGCACATTTTTACATGTGCATTATATTTCCCAATTTTGAAAAATACTTTAAATATTTGAATTCATAAATATAATTTCAAGTTTTTTTTAGTTAAGAGAGCCTCATCCATTTTTGTGACACTTATTGGATTTATTCATTTCTCTCAGGTCACAAAGATCTTAACAAATATCACAAAATAATGATTATCTTTTTGTAAATAAACCCCTTATCTTTCTCTGGATTCAATTAGTCATCCACCATTTATTCACTATATATTAAGTTCTAAATATTGTGCAAATCTAAGAGCTGTCAGGTTGGAAAGAAATACTTTCAGTTTCTAGAAAATGGAGTAGATTATGATCATGTTTTGGAACCGAGATTTTGTCACATGAGGTCAGTAAAGAACAATTAAATGCCAAGCTGTGTGGTACTGTATTTTCAAGTGTAGTAAAGTTTAGATATGGGGGAGAAAAGAGAATTTGGGAATTGTCAGTTTAAATAAAATTTTTTTAAACGCTTCATGGGGAAGTAGGATTTCAGCTGGACCCAAGAGAAAGACTGGAGGAAATCACAAAATCAAACAAATTATGATAAATTATCTCTAGGCAACTCCATAAAGGTTGAGGATCGCTGCTCAAGAGAATCATTTATTAACTAACTGTTCTTTTATGCTTTGAAACAGTACATGTCTTTCCCAAAGTGATGTACTTATACTCAGTTACCAAAGAAAGAAATTTAACGGAAAAATCTTTTCGTCCTTACACTAGTTAATCCTCCAGTAAAGAATTATGTGCTTTTATAATGGATCTCTTAAGTTAATTCCTAAGTACAGAGCAATATATTTTCATAATGATTGCTTGCATTTCTTTAAAAAGTGCATATTGTTTCATTATTTTAAATGGGGTGCTCTTAACTTGGAAAGTTATACTTAGAGCTATTTCCAAACTAGGAAACCATGAGGCTCATCCTTTGAAATTCCAGTTCCCACTGACAAAGGGAAGATATAGGTGTTTTTGTTCTCATCAATTACAGCAGAAGAAATTTTCTGTCTTGGATTCATTCCTTCCACATAATTCTCAAGAGACACTTAATAGTTAATATAAGGAATATCAGACTGGGAATGAACTTACCTAGGTTCCAGTATGCCACCATCTAGATATTTGGGCTTTAGACAATTCATTTTATCTCTCTGGACTCCTGATTCCTTTTCTCATCCATAGTAAGACATGTTTAGAAGATCTCTGAGGTCTTACCTATCCCTGTAACCTGGACTACATTGTACTATAAAACACACAAAGAATTTGTTAATTGAGTGTCCTTTTCATGAATGAAAGGTGCTTTTGTTTCTACAGGTGAGCATGCCCATAGAGCATGTCTTGTGAAATAGTGCCTACTGTAGAAATAGTTTGCAGTCATGCTCCCCTTGTCCTTCCTAACAACTCCGATTTCCATTTCAGGCCTCATGAGGTTCTAGAGAAGACAATTCTCACCCGCCAATCCCAGTAGGAATTTAGGACAAAATAAATCAACACACTCCATTGCACTAGTTAATGGTTATTTTGCTAATACACAGAACAAGCCTACTCTGGACCATCTAGTCAAAGGATTGTTGAAGGCAACGGGAAGACAAATATTCTTTCTCTGTCTCTCTGGACATGAACAGGGAAGTATGTACCGCTGGATTTAATAAAAGTCACCTGGAATAGCCGTAAGGAGGCACAGTTGGCAGAATCAAAGCAGGATTTCAGTAGTGCTGCTGAACCACTTGATCAAGGCTTCACTGAAGCTAATGAATTTGCTTTCATATTTCTGTTTATGTCTTTTTAAAAAATATTTACAGCTAAAAAAAAATGATAATCCTGCTAATAGTATGTATTTAGCTGATATTTCCGGGGATTCAGATTTGTCATCCCTGTGGAGTTATATAAAACCACTTGAATCTTACTTTATAATAAATGTATAGGGTCATATTCACCAAAATCTGTCATTGAGCTTCTTCCCATTCCAGAAGCTATGATCTAGAATCCAATTTCTATTGAATGAAAAAGAACACTTTTGCTTTATTATTATTTAACTCAGTTTTTTGTTTATTTTTTTCCCATTTGAAGATATAACTGAAACAGGATGGGATTTGCTATGGAGTATGAATATGCAATAGAAAAATATTGTTACAGGAGAATCATATTCTCTGTGAATTATATGTAATACTGGATTGAAAAATAAATATCCAGCAGAACACCGGAAAGATTTTCTCTTGGTTTTAGGGTAAGGCAGAGGCCTGGAGTAGATTAGAGGATAGAGGGGGACAAGAAAGAATGCTGCATAATTGAATAACTCTTTAAATATTTGAAGTAATTTAAATTATATTTATATAAAATAGATATGGAGATATATATGTGTGTGTGCACACAAAACACACACGTCTATATATGATTGCATTATTTGGGTTATGATATAGCTATAAGTAATGTTAATAATTTATTAGTCCTATTAAAAAAACAGTGTGTAAATTTAGTCCACTAAACCTGTACGTACAAAAAAATATTAGAATATTTCATTACTCATTACACATAGTCCAGAAAATAATATGATACATTAACGTTTAATACCACTACAAAAATGTCAAAGACATCATGCTACGATTTTATGTAATCTGTAAGATAACATATGTATTCTAGTGGATTATTAGCGAAGAGAAACGAAGGGAGGAAAACATGGAGGTGGTGAACTAAGTGTGTAAATTAAAAGGTCGTCAGCAGAACACAAACATAGTAGAAAACTCAACTTCTTTCCTTCCTAGAAAATCAGGAAACTATATGCTGCATCTTATTAAATAAATTAAAAGCAAAATGTAATTATGGTTTTCATGGTGTGTCTTCTTTTACACTTTTTATACTGCTTAATTATATTAGATAGTTGATGACAGTCTCACCAACCTCTCTATGAATTTTATACTCAGGCAGCAGCAGCTTTTACGCTCAGTGTTTAATCGGCATCACTCATATTTACATAAAGACTGATTGGAAGAATATTGCTTTTTAGAACTTTGCATTATGGTAATTTTCACCTAAATCCAATACATTAGTTTGCAATCAGAATGACTAATGATTTCTGCCTCCTCAAAAATAAATGTGCTGTACGGGGACGATAATTAGAACTGCAAACATTTGTGGATGCTTTTGATAGTGGCCACTTTGTATAAGCTGAATCCATTCACTCTGTTCATCGCTGCGTACAATGCAGATGCTTTCAAGTCAAATTCCATCCAGGCATATTCATGCTCTTTTCATGCAAGTATTCAAGGCTGGCACTACTAGAGTCAACAAGGATCACCTTATTTTATGAATGTCGGCAGATTTTTGTTTTGTCTTGTCTTTACAATTTATCGGCACATATCAAGTTTATGTCTTGTCTCTCCAATTAATGAATTATGGAATATACACTTAAAACAAACAGGCACCCTTAACAACGCAATGCCTCTTCCAAAGAATATATTCTCAAGCATTTGGTGAAAGAGGTGAAGAGAAGGTCCTTCTTGATCATGAGCCAGGACTTTGCTACAAAATAAAAAGTGTTAAGAGCACAAAATCCTGGTATCCAGTGGCAAGAACAGCTCATGGTACATCTAAGTACTCAATAAATATTTATAAATGAGTGAACGAAAGTGACTTAATTAAGCTAGGTTTAACTAACAGTCTGTTTTATACTGTCTAAACTATGCTCAAATCCCCCCAAGCTATTCAAGTCCAAATTCAAAGGGATTTGAGCCATGGAAAAATAGTCCGCTCCTTACCAAAAATTTCCCCTAGATTAAGCACCCGGTTTTGATTTTCCTTTTCTTTTTTGCTATCCAATCTTTACTATGATGATTGTAATAGTTCAATTGAAAAAAACTGGAACACAAATGTTAAATTTGATAAACATACAAACTGATGAGGCACCAATTCCAGTACTCAGCATTCTACTGTAGTAAGAGCTTTTCCTTCTTTTCTGTTTATTAACGTATTATTTGTATAGAGTCATAACTTCATAATTTTTCTATAGACATAATTCACTATGGTCCTAAATTATTTTGATGCTCAAATTTTTCCAAATTTGAACAGAGATCCCTTCAAACTGGCTCCTGCAAGACAACATGTTTAATGAGACAGTTCAGCTGTTGAATCTAAGTTGATACAGCTATGTGATTATGACAATGGCTTAGATAATTCATGGTTGTTTGAATTAAGTATGTCTATTTTGACTTATGCTATATGAAACTGTTTTTCTACCATGTACATTTTTTCGAAGCTCTTGCAAAAAATACCTTTATTCAAATCAAACTTTGTGAAATCACTTAGCTAACCCTCAGCATATATTTACTCTTCTGTTCTATTATTAACCTCTGCCAATAAAATCCGTACTACTTATATCTAACACAAGCAAAATAAAAAATGTACATGTAACCAGCATAAGTATATGAGCATGTATGCAGCTTATTCAGATGATCCAGAATGCACTTCTATTATTATTAAATTTTAGTCTAAACTATATGGAAATGAAGGTATAAAACATTGCCAGATCCTTGGAAAAAAAAAAAAAAAAAAAGAAGTAGTAATTTATAGGGCTTTCCTGGTAGCGCAGTGGTTGAGAGTCCGCCTGCCGATGCAGGGGACAGGGTTCATGCCGCGGAGCGGCTGGGCCCGTGAGCCATGTCCGCGGAGCCTGCGCGTCCGGAGCCTGTGCTCCGCAACGGGAGAGGCCACGACAGTGAGAGGCCCGCGTACCGCAAAAAAAATAAAAATAAAAATGTCCGCGGAGCCTGCGCGTCCGGAGCCTGTGCTCCGCAACGGGAGAGGCCACAACAGTGAGAGGCCCGCGTACTGAAAAAAAAAAAAAAAAAAAAAAAAGCAGTACTTTATAAACTTCTGTTGTACAGAAACACTTTGCATTCAAAAGCATTATGTGGCATAATGTGACGTGTTGCAATTTTGTTCTTTCTTGTTGTTTGTTATTAACAATTTTAGTTCACATTGGATTAATAGTTTGAATAGAGCACTCATCAACAAGGCACTGAAGAGTTTCGTGGAAAAACTTTGTGAAGTGAGCACCATCCTCATTTTCAGAAAAGCAGTAATAGTTGAGATATTGAATTATTGGCCATAGGTAACTCAGATGGTAAGTCATTGACTGTCCTACGCAGTCTCTTTCTCCTCTGTCTCTATGCCTTGTTTCTCAGGCAATTCTTCTTACTAGGAAAACCCCCCTACAGAACTCCTCCAAAAAACAAAAAAAATGAGTGCTGATTTTCAACCAGTGCTGACTGGCATATTTTTATATCTTCTGCATAAACATGGGATGTTACAGATCCTAAAATCATCACAATACGTTACCTAAAACAAGACAGCATATACACACACAGCCCCCAAATTAACTGTGCTGTCAGTAGCAACATGCTAGGCTAACAGTAGAACAATACGGTCCAAGTAGTCATTGAATCATTAAAAACAAAAACAAACACTTGAGAGTATAACACAGAGTAGGCAAATGTTGACATTCATAAGGGTAGCAGCTAATCTTATATAACAATAAACACAATCATCACCATTATTATCCTAGTTTCAAGCTAATGCACCATCTGTATGCAGAAATTTGCTGCTTTTGCACCATCACTTTGTCATTTCGAGTTTAATCATATTGTTTCACATTGATGCTTCTGTCATAAAATATTAATCTGAAGCCCACAACAGAAACATATATCACTTTTTACAATAGGATAGATTGACTTTTGTCTAATACCATCACTTTTTCGAGTTTAATCATATTGTTTAACATTGATGCTTCTGTCATAAAATATTAATCTGAAGCCCACAACAGAAACATATATCACTTTTTACAATAGGATAGATTGACTTTTGTCTAATGGATTAAAATGGATATTTGAAAAATAAACATTTCCATTAAATACATCCCAGAGTTCACAGGCCACTACCTTACTCTTATTTTTTCTTAATAAAAAATGAATCTAAATTTCTATTATATGAATCATAGAGTAACAGCCTGAATAAATTCTACATTCAGCAGTCTCTGGACTTTTCCTTTCACAAAAAATACAAAGGAATGTGAAAGGTGTTTGGTTGGATTCATTGAAGAATTGGTAAATCTCCATCAGATTTTAGTGGATATGTTCATTCCAGTGGGAGCTGTTCATTTTTATGGGAGCTGAGTAAAATTAAAGTTTTTATAAGATCAATAATGAAAAGGCATACTCTCTCTTTTACACATAAACATTTCATGAGCACATAAAAGTGTGGTGACACCAATTCTGACAAAAATACAGAGCATCATAAATTTATACATTACCCAAAGAGGAGTAAATTTGCATAACTATTTTAGAAAGCAGTTTGGTCATACCTAGTAAATTGCAAAATAGGCATGCCCTATGGTTTAGAAATATTTCCCACTGGCATATACATTTAAAGCATTCTGGAATATTGCACCAATTAACATGTACATGATTATTCATAGCAATACTATTTGTAAACGTGAAAACTTGTAAATAATTTGAATGTCTAAAAGCAGGAGAATAATAAATATATATTATATATTTATGAAATGGAAAATAATATACAGAAGTTCAAATGAATAAGTCAGAGCTACATTTAACAACATGTATATATATCATAAACGTATAATGATAAATAAAAAAACATTATTTTCTGTGGATTCATACATATGCTCTGAAAGTATAATGGCATGCATGGGAATGAAAATCACTACTGTGTTCACGCCAGTTAGGAAGGGTTACACATATCAACAACGGATACATGGGATGTTACATGTATTTGTACAAATTTGCTTTCTTTCTAAGTTTAAAGGTGTCCAATGATTATTTATTATATCATTTATATGTTCAAAATAATTCATAATTAATTCTGTTCCCACATACCTGTAGACAAAATTGAAAAATTTCCTGCTCTGCTGTAGTTCATGATTAACCAAAGACATTCCACATCAGAGGTGCCCTGACTGGTCACATAGAAGAACCACAATAATCTGCAGACATTTTCCGTTTCCAGCCAAAGTTTTTGGCCACCTTATGTTTGACTATATTTTAAATAGACTATTTTTAAAAGCTAGTTTAAAAGGTTCCCAACACTTTACTCTCTCCAGGTATTAATCATTAAACCCTCCCACCAGAATTATATTTCTAAAATTCAAACTGATCACTTTATTCCCTACCTCACATTCTTCATTCACTTCCCATAACCAAAAGGAACAAACAAGAAAATCATTTGTGTGCTATCATGGCTATGCATCACTTTTCTTTGCTTATGTCTATAGTCCATCTCTCTACCATAGGTATGTCTTGTTTTACTTCCCCAATAATGGTAATGATCCTTCAGCTATGCTAAATTACTTATATTTCATTCAGTGTCTCACGGCCCTCCGTGTACTACTCTCCTTGCTGTTTCTCTCACCTTATATTAAGAAACTCTTTATTTAACAAGATTGACCTCTAATGTCACTCTCCTTTAATCATTATATTGACACATATTTTTTTCTCTGCTTCCATAACATAGAGTTCAGGTCTTATCATTGCCTTATCACAATTCATGTTAATTATAAGACCCATGAGTCAGATTGTTATAATTCACATTCCTGCCGAGCACAGTTTAGAACACAAAGAATATGCTTAGAAAATGTTTATTACAATAATAAAGTCAATGATGTGATATCAACATCCAAGGTAGAGATGCATCTGCTTACGGTTTCACTTTTCACTGTACTCTCCTGCTCAGTGAACAAAGCAAGCGTGGGTTGTCTAGAAGGATGGCAAGTTTATCCTCTACCCCATAATAGCAAAAGAATTGCCTTGGCCTTCTCTGCTTCTCCTGCAAGAGGTCCCAGATGCAAGAACATAACAAATGGACAACCCAATTAAGGTCAACTATCAGCTGTATTCAGGACTTATGTGAATGAATTTATTACAAATATCCAGAGTGGGTTAGAGCATTTAGAAAAGGATACCAGTTCTATTTCTACTATTAATTTAGTAGAGGGCAGTTGTCAATTTATCTAAATATTCTAAGTGTTTATCATTGACAGAATGGGGATAGAAATAGCAAATATAAAGACATGTTTTATGTGAATTGATGAATGAATACGTGTATGGCACTAAAAAAAAGTGCCCAGTAAATTGTGAGCTTTCAACTAACATTGAGTTTGTTGTTTTCATTGCTGTTATCATTAAGAGCCAGTGGTTGGCAGTTGTGCCAGAGAGAGAACAGTCTCTGGGGTGTCTTTTCCCTACTGAGTTTTGTAGGAGCAAAAATGTATTCCAGGAATAATTTCAAATATTATAAATGTATGTTTTAAGTTCATAATGGATAACCTATGAAATGAGGCCTAGTATTATCTTTCTCATTTTACCCATGAAGAAACTGAATTATTTGCCCAAAATCGTACAGCTAGTTTGGGCTTTAAAACTAATCTAGTGGGTTTTATGCCCATGCTCTTGACCACTGTGCTATGCCTCCACTCCTGTTAGTTGGCAACATTTTGGCTTTTTGTTTGTTTTTTTTTTTTAAACACTATTTGAGGAATCATATGTGAGCAGTAGATATACAAATAAAACAAACATTCCCTCATTTGTCCCCTACTTCCTCAGCTGATAAAAAATTAATTTTGTAAAATTACATATGTTATAATAATAAGTAAAAAAATAATTGGGAGCAATGTGCTGATTGAATGTAACATATTAACCATCTTCTTGAAAATGTATATATTCCTTTTTATCATCTACTAGATGGTAATATCTATGGAAGTAGATCTAAGCTGAGTAAGAAGCTATAGCATTTTCAACAAAATAAAGGCGGGTGTCTGAGCTACAGAGGTACCCTTATTTATTTGACAGAAATACCTCTACCATTAATGTATGGTAAACCACCTTGGCAGCATTAAAACAATTTAATGTAACAAAGCTGCTTCCCATCATAGTTTAGATAACATGTTAATTTAAATTTTGCAACATGTGTAAATTTGAGTCTCATAATGGTACAACTGTTAAAATTTCCACCTCATTTGTTTTTTTGTTTGTTTGTTTGCCTGTTTGTTTTGCTTTAATGGCATAAAAGAAGAATTGGGGTTGGGGGGACCTTCAAGATGGCAGAGGAGTAAGATGTGGATATTAACTTCCTCCCCACAAATACATCAAAAATACATCTAAGTGTGGAGCAACTCCTACAGAACACCTACTGAACACTGGCAGAAGACCTCAGACCTCCCACTCCCCATGTACCTAGGTAGGGCAAAAGAAAAAAGAAAAAAACAGAGACAAAAGAATAGGGATGGGACCTGTACCTCTGGCAGGGAGCCGTGAAGGAGGAAATGTTTCCACACACTAGGAAGCCCCTTCACTGGCGGACATAGGGGGTGGATGGGGGGGAAGCTTCAGAGCCACAGAAGAGAGCGCAGCAACAGGGGTGCAGAGGGCAAAGTGGAGAGATTCCTGCATAGAGTATCGGTACTGACCAGCACTCACCAGCCTGAGAGGCTTGTCTGCTCACCTACCAGGGCAGGTGGGGGCTTGGAGCTGAGGCGTGGGCTTCGGAGGTCAGATCCCAGGGAGAGGACTGGGGTTGGCTGCATGAAGACAGCCTGAGGGGGCTAGAGCACCACAGCTAGCCAGGAAGGAGTCCGAGAAAAAGTCTGGACCTGCAGAAAAGACAAGAAACCATTGTTTCAGGGTGCACAAGGATAGGGGATTCCTTGCCTGTGTGCCCACAGAAGGCAGAGCACCGCCTAAGCGAGCTCCAGAGATGGGTGTGAGCTGTGGCCATCAGCTTGGACACCAGAGACGTGCATGAAACATTAAAACTGCTGCTGCTGCCACCAAGAATCCTGTGTGCAATCGCAGGTCACTATCCACACTCCTCTCTGAAGCCTGTGCAGCCCGCCACCGCCAGGGTCCCGTGATCTAGGGACAACTTTCCCAGGAGAACACACAACAAGCCTCAGGCGGTTGCAACATCACGCCAACCTCTGTCATCGTAGGATCACCTCACATTCCAATTATGACTACTGTACCCCTCTGCCCCAGCCTCAGTGAGCAAAAGAGCCCTAAGCAGCTGCTGCTTTAACCTCCTCCTGTCTGGGTGGGGAACAGACATCTGAGGGCGACCTACAAGCAGAGGCAGGGCCAAAACCAAAGCTGAACCCCAGGAGCTGTGCGAACAAAGATGAGAAAGGGAAATTTCTCTGTGCAGTCTCAGAGGCAGCAGATTAAATCCCCAAAATCAGCTTGATGTACCCTGCATCTGTGGAATACATGAATAGAGAACAATACATCACAAATTGAGGTGGTGGATTTGGGAGCAACTGAAGACTTGGGGTTTGTTCTCTGCTACTCATTAGATTCTGATTTTTGAGTTTAGTTTTTAGCACTTGTTATCATTGGTGGATTTATTTATTGGTTTGATTGCTTTCTTCTTTTTTTAAATTATTTTTTAATTTTAATAATTTATTTTATTTTATTCATTTATTTTTATTTTTCTTTCTTTTTCCTACCTTTTTTTCTGAGCTGTGTGGCTGACAGCGTCTTGGTATTCTGGCCTGATGTCAGGCCTGAGCCTATGCAGTGGGAGACCTGAGTTCAGGAGATTGGACCACCAGAGACCTCCCAGCCAACATAATATATATCAGAGAGAGCTCTCTCAGAGATCTCCATCTCAATTCTAAAACCGATCACCACCCAACAGTCAACAAGCTGTAGTGCTGGACACCCCATGCCAAACAACTACCAAGACAGGAACACAACCCCAACCATTAGGAGCAAGGCTGGCTAAAATCATACTAAATTCACAGACACCCCAAAACACACTGCTCAGCGCGGCTCTGCCCACCAGAAAGACAATATCCAGCCCCACCCACCAGAACACAGGCACCAGTCCCATCCACCAGGAAGCCTACACAACCCACTGAACCAACGTCACCACTGGGGGTAGACACCAAAAACAATGGGAACTACGAACCTGCAACCGGCAAAAAGGAGGCCCCAAATAAAGTAAGTTAAACAAAATGAGAAGACAGAGAAATATGCAGCAGATGAAGGAGCAAGGTAAAAGCCCACCAGAGCAAACAAATAAGGAGGAAATAGGCAGTCTACCTGAAAAACAATTCAGAGTAATGATAGTAAAGGTGATCCAAAATCTTGGAAATAGAATGGAGAAAATACAAGAAATGTTTAACATGGACCTAGAAGAACGAAAGAGAAAATGAACAATGATGAACAACATAATAAATGAAATAAAAAATTCTCTAGAAGGAATCAATAGCAGAATACTGAGGCAGAAGAACGGAGAATTGACGTGGAAGATAAAATAGTGGAAATAACTACAACAGAGCAGAATAAAGAGAAAAGAATGAAAAGAATTGAGGACAGTCTCAGAGACCTCTGGGAAAGCATTAAATGCACCAACATTTGAACTATAGGGGTTCCAGAAGAGGAAGTGAAAAAGAAAGGGTCTGAGAAAATATTTGAAGAGATTACAGTTGAAAACTTCCCTCACATGGGAAAGGAAATAGTCAATCAAGTCCAGGAAGTGCAGAGAGTCCCATACAGAATAAATCCAAGGAGAAGCACGTCAAGACACATATTTATCAAACTATCAAAAATTAAATACAAAGAAAAAATATTAAAAGAAGTAAGAGAAAAGCAACAAATAACATACAAGGGAATCCCCACAGGGTTAACAGGTGAACTTTCAGCAGAAACTCTGCAAGCCAGAAGGGAGTGAGAAGACATATTTAAAGTGATGAAGGGAGAAACCTATGACCAAGATTACTCCAGCCAGCAAGAATATCATTCAGATTTGAAGAGAAATAAAAATTTTTACAGACAAGCAAAAGTTAAGAGAATTCAGCACCATAAAACCAGCTTTACAACAAATGCTAAAGGAAATTCTCTAAAGGAAATTCTCAAGAGAAGGAAAAGACTTACAAAAACAAACCCAAAACAATTAAAAAAATTGTAATAGGAACATACATATTGATAATTACCGTAAAGGTAAATGGATTAAATACTCCAAGCAAAATATACAGACAAGCTGAACAGATACAAAAACAAGACCTGTATATATGCTGTCTATAAGAGACCCAGTTCAGACCTAGGGACACATAGAGACTGAAAGTAAGAGGATGGAAAAAGATATTCCATGCAAATGGAAATCAAAACAAAGCTGGAGTAACAATTCTCATATCAGACAAAATAGACTTTAAAATAAAGAACATATTTATCAAACTATCAAAAATTAAATACAAAGAAAAAATATTAAAAGAAGTAAGAGAAAAGCAACAAATAACATACAAGGGAATCCCCACAGGGTTAACAGGTGAACTTTCAGCAGAAACTCTGCAAGCCAGAAGGGAGTGAGAAGACATATTTAAAGTGATGAAGGGAGAAACCTATGACCAAGATTACTCCAGCCAGCAAGAATATCATTCAGATTTGAAGAGAAATAAAAATTTTTACAGACAAGCAAAAGTTAAGAGAATTCAGCACCATAAAACCAGCTTTACAACAAATGCTAAAGGAAATTCTCTAAAGGAAATTCTCAAGAGAAGGAAAAGACTTACAAAAACAAACCCAAAACAATTAAAAAAATTGTAATAGGAACATACATATTGATAATTACCGTAAAGGTAAATGGATTAAATACTCCAAGCAAAATATACAGACAAGCTGAACAGATACAAAAACAAGACCTGTATATATGCTGTCTATAAGAGACCCAGTTCAGACCTAGGGACACATAGAGACTGAAAGTAAGAGGATGGAAAAAGATATTCCATGCAAATGGAAATCAAAACAAAGCTGGAGTAACAATTCTCATATCAGACAAAATAGACTTTAAAATAAAGACTATTACAAGAGACAAAGAAGGACACTACAAAAAGATCAAGGGATCAATCCAAGAAGAAGATATAACAATTGTAAATATTTATGCACCCAACATAGGAGCACCTCAATACATAAGGCAAAAGCTAACAGCCATAAAAGGGGAAATCTACAGTAACACAATAATAGTAGGGGACTTTAACACCCCACTTTCACCAACGGACAGCTCATTCAAAATAAAATAAGAAAGGAAACAAAAGCTTTAAATAACACATTAGACAAGATAGACTTAATTGATATTTAGGACGTTCCATCCAAAAACAACAAAATACATTTTCTTCACAAGTGCTCATGGAACACTCTCCAGGATATATCATATCTTGGGTCACAAATCAAGCCTTGGTAAATTTAAGAAAATTGAAATAGCATCAAGTATATTTTCTGACCAGAACACTATGACTCTAGGTATCAATTGTAGGAAAAAAAAATCTGTAAAAATACAAACACATGGAGTCTAAACAATATGCTACTAAATAACCAAGAGATCACTGAAGAACTCAAAGAGGAAATCAAAAAATACCTAGAGCAAAGTGACAATGAAAACACAAAGACCCAAAACCTATGGGATGCAGCAAAAGCAGTTCTATGAGGGAAGATTATAGCAATATAATCCTACCTCAAGAAACAAGAAACATCTCAAATAAACAACCTAACCTTACACCTAAAGCAGTTAGAGAAAGAAGAATAGAAAAAAACCCCAAAGTTAGCAGAAGGAAAGAAATCACAAAGATCAGATCAGAAATAAATGAAAAAGAAATGAAGGAAACAATAGCAAAGATCAACA
>NC_041224.1:163511443-163527864 GCF_002837175.3 Physeter macrocephalus
GCGACAAATTCTTAGAAAAGCACAACCTTCCAAGACTGAACCAGAAAGAAACAGAAAATATAAGCAGACTAATCACAAGCACTGAAATTGAAACTGTGATTAAAACTCTTCCAACAAAGAAAACCCCAGGACCAGTTGGCTTCACAGGCAAATTCTATCAAACATTTAGAGAAGAGCTAAAACCTATCCTTCTCAAGCTCTTCCAAAATATAGCAGAAGGAGGAACACTCCCAAACACATCCTACGAGGCCACCATCACCCTGATACCAAAACCAGACAAAGATGTAACAAAAAAAGAAAACTGCAGGCCAATATCACTGTTGAACATAGATGCAAATATCCTCAACAAAATACTTGCAAAGAGAATACAACAGCACATTAAAAGGATAGTATACCATGATCAAGTGGGGTTTATCCCAGGAATGCAAGGATTCATCAATATATGCAAATCAATCAATGTGATACACCACATTAACAAACTGAAGGATAAAAACCATATGATAATTTCAATAGATGCGGAAAAACCTTCTGACAAAATTCAACACCCAATTATGAAAAAAACTCTCCAGAAAGTAGGCATAGTGGGAAACTACCTCAACATAATAAACTCCATATATGAGAAACCCATGGCCAACATCATCCTCAATGGTGAAAACCTGAAACCATTTCCTCTAAGATCAGGAGCAAGACAAGATTACCCACTCTCACCACTATTATTCAACATAATTTTGGAAGTTTTAGCCATGGCAATCAGAATAGAAAAGAAATAAAAGGAATCCAAATCAGAAAAGAAGAAGTAAGACCGTCACTGTTTGCAGATGACATGATACAATACATAGAGCCTCCTAAAGATGCTACCAGAAAACTACTAGAGTTAATCAATGAATTTGGTAAAGTAACAGGATACAAAATTAATGCACAGAAATCTCTTGCATTCCTACACACTAACGATGAAAATTCTGAAAGAGAAATTAAGGAAACACCCCCATTTACCACTGCAACAAAATGAATAAAATACCTAGGAATAAACTTACCTAAGGAGACAAAAGACCTGTATGCAGAACATTATAAGACACTGATGAAAGAAATTAAACGTGATACAAAGATTGAGGGATATACTATGTTCTTGGATTGGAAGAATCAACATTGTGAAAGTGACTATACTACACAGAGAAATCTACAGGTTCAGTGCAGTCCCTATCAAAATACCAAGGACATTTTTTACAGAATTAGATCAAAAAAATTTCACAATTTGTATGGAAACACAGAAGACCCTGAATAGCCAAATCAATCTTGAGAAAGAAAAATGGAGGTGGAGGAATCAGGCTCCCTGACTTCAGACTATACTATGAAGCTACAGTAATCAAGACAGTATGGTACTGGCACAAAAATAGAAATACAGATCAATAGAACAGGATAGAAAGCCCAGAGATAAACCCATGCACATATGGTCACCTTATCTTTGATAAAGGAGGCAAGAATATACAATGGAGAAAAGACAGCTGCTTCAAGTGGTGCTGGGAAAACTGGGCAGCTACATGTACAAGCATGAAATTAGAACACTTCCTAGCACCATACATAAAAATAAACTCAAAATGGATTAAAAACCTAAATGTAAGGCCAGACACTATAAAACTCTTAGAGGAAAACATAGACAGAACACTCTATGACATAAATCACAGCAAGATCATTTTCGACCCACCTCCAAGAGAATGGAAATAAAAACAAAAATAAACAAATGGGACCTAATGAAACTTAAAACCTTTTGTACAACAAAGGAAACCATAAACAAGATCCGGTTAGAATGGGAGAAAATATATGCAAACAAAGCAACTGACAAAGGGTTAATCTCCAAACTATGCAAGCAGCTCATGCAACTCAATGTCAAAGAAAACAAGCAAACCAATCCAAAAATGGACAGAATACCTAAATAGACATTTCTCCAAAGAAGATATACAGATTGCCAACAAACACATGAAAGGATGCTCAACATCACTAATCATTAGAGAAATGAAAATCAAAACTACAATGTGGTATCACCTCACACCTGGCAGAATGGCCATCATCAAAAAATCTACAAACAATAAATGCTGGAGAGGGTGTGGAGAAAAGGGGACTCTCTTGCACTGTTGATGGGAATGTAAATTGATACAGCCACTATGGAGAACAGTATGGAGGTTCCTTAAAAAACTAAAAATAGAACTACCATACAACCAGCCATCCCATTACTGGGCATATACCCTGAGAAAACCATAATTCATAAAGAGATATGTACCACAATGTTTATCGCAGCACTATTTACAATAGCCAGGATGTGGAAGCAAAGTGTCCATCGACAGATGAATGGATAAAGAAGATGTGGCACATATATACAATGGAATATTACTCAGCCATAAAAAGAAATGAAATTGAGTTATTTGTAGTGAGGTGGATGGACCTAGAGTCTGTAGTACAGAGTGAAGTAAGTCAGAAGGAGAAAAACAAATACTGTATGCTAACACATATATATGGAATCTAACAAAAAAAAAAAAAAGAAAAAAAAATGATTCTGATGCACCTAGGGACAAGACAGGAATAAAGACAGACGTAGAGAATGACTTGAGGATACCAGGAGAGGGAAGGGTAAGCTAGGACGAATTTAGAGAGTAGCACTGACATATATACACTGTCAAATGTAAGATAGACAGGTAGTGGGAAGAAGCTGCACAGCACAGGGAGATCAGCTCGGTGCTTTGTGACACCTAGAGGGGTGGGATATGAAGGGTGGGAGGGAGGTGCGGAGGGAGGTGCAGAGGGAGGGGATATGGGGACATATGTATACACATAACTGATTCACTTTGTTATACAGCAGAAACCAACACAACACTGTAAAGCAATTATACTCCAATAAAGATGCTAAAAAAAAATACTTCACTGTACACCTGAAACTAACACAACATTGTAAATCAACTGTAATCTAATAAAAAAAATTTTAAAAAGAAGAATCTGCTTATTAAGGACAATGGTACTCCAAATTAATTGTTTCCTCCAGCATTAAAACCAAGGCTATTTCTTCACTTTTGGGTTTTGTCTGCATTGAAGAAATTCTTATGATACATTGAAAGACTGTATCTTTTCACAAAAGCTACAGCTGGATGATGTAAAGCAAAAGCAGGCTAACCTATAGCATGAAATTAACAAGAAACATGGTCACTCTTAAACTCAGTGAGTTACTCTCATTTGAGATAAGGTATTGCTAAACCAAAGGCATTTTGTGGAATGTATCAGTAAGGATGCTTTGGAAAGAAATCTTGTCCTTAAGGGGGCTTCACTTGTCTCCCTCTCCCTCAGGGTAAACTATGTTTTTCTATTTTAATTAATTTTTCCATTTTTTAAATTTATAATTTCTGTAACATTAATTTTTCAACTTATACAGATTTTGGACACCCAATAGAATTACAGGTTACTCTATAAAGTTCACATTTAAGTAGCACTTGTAAATTAGTGTAATATGAAAATTTAATAAGATCTCCAAACCAAAAGCCTTTTTTAATTGCATATAATTAATTACAGTTTAATTAATGGTTCACAAAAAATGGGAATGCACATAACACTAGCTGATTTTTTTTTTTTCTGTTTTTGGTTTCTAAACTGTTTAATTATATGACGGGTAAGTACCCTAAAATATCTCCCATTTTACAGGTGAAGAAACTAGGGAGGAGATGGGATCATCAATTCCAGAAAATCACATAGCTAGATACTTGTTGGGCTAGCATTTAAATCCATGCAATTTCCTTCCAGATTTTATGCTTAATCACTAACCTATTCTTTTCACATTAAGGAATTCATATCTCATGAGTACAAAATATTTCCATTTCTTCTGGTTTCTTGTCTTCATGTTTTATAAAAGAGGAAGGTTAACACTATCATATAAAATATTAATAAATCAGCTCCCAAAAATTCCCAAAATGGGTAACAAATGCCATGAACACTGTAAAACATGGCAGGGAATGGAAAGGGCAGGTAGCAGGATATAGTGATAAGAAAGGATTGTGGGAATATCCATGTAACCATAGACTCTAATGCTTATCCTCATATCACCTTTTTAATTCATAGATCTGTTTGCTCATATTGTTCTAATCTAAGAAAATTATACAACTGCTTTTATCCAGAGTTTAATGAAATATTCATTTATTTTCTTATTTATATAGTAAATATTTATTAAGCTTCCATATAGGATAAGCAATGTCCCCAAGTTCTAATATTAAACATGAGAAAACAGACACAAGAAAACTCAAAATAGGACTTGATAAATTTGACTATTTTCATGGTAACATGGTCTGTGTGGCTAACCACAAGTAGTTACAAAACAATTTTTTAGAGGGTAGTCAGTTTCAGGGAGAGATAAGCCTAAAATGATTGTGACATGCAAGGTCTTATTTGACAATAAAGCATCTGTTTTTTTTGTTTTTTTGGTTTTTTGGTCTTTTTTTTTTTTTTTTTTCTATCTTAGGGGACAGAGAGAAGTTCTCTGCTGAGAATGGAATGAACTAGTATTGAGAGACTGAAGGGTGTAAATCCCCTGTATATAAAAGGAAATATACAGTTTCCTTTTATAACTGTAAGAAAATTTCAGAACTATATGAAAGAAGAGCAAATTTAGTAGTGTCAATTTACTGTATTGCTTTAATTGGCTGAATACCTCCAAACAGTTTTGAATCATAGGGTATTTTTGAACAATTGATGCTATATGAATATTTTCCAATTTAGTTGCTTATGCAACATATTTGATTCAGCTAATCAGACTAGTTGGTCAGACATTTCAGTGAAGTGATAGGGCTAGCATTTAGATTGCAGTGGTTTGAAGAGTGAGTGGTTGGTGATGGAAAAGGAAACAACATGGGTAGATTGATCTTCTGAGAGGTTTGGCTATGAAGGGTATAGAGAGTAGAGAGGAAGCAACAGTAGAATAGATGGGGAGTTTATAATAAGGTTTTTGTGTGTGTTTGTGTGTGTGTGTGTGTGTGTGTGTTTAATGTGAGGCACTTCAGCATTTTAAAGAGCCATTGGAAAGATGCTTCCAAGGTAAGGTTGATTGCATAAGGGATAACCATAATTACTACTGGATACTACTGAAGCCAGGAGGAATACACTTACCAGTAGCACCTTTGCCATAATAAAAGGTAAGAATGATAAGAGCACCCATGTATATTTGGAACAAAGTTATTGAAAGATTCCTATCTGAGGTAAGGTGATCTTCAGAAAAGAGGAAAGTGAGAGAAAATATGGGAGGACCTAACATTTGAAAAAAAATTGAAAAAATTTGAAATAATCATTCTAAAGAGTAAAAGATCAAGGTGATCTGAGAAACATGCTAGCATTCCCTACCAACTAAAAATAGTATTTAAAAATTATGGGATAAAATTTAAATTTTTAGTAAAAAATCAAGTTGCTAAATTATATTTATTGTATTACTTTAACTGTCCAAAGGGCCCTCCATCCCCCCGCCACACACAATTCAGAAAGGAAATAGACTGTTGATACTGATAGCCCCTGGGGTGTAGTAATATAGACAATTCTTTTTCCTCAGATTTCTGAATTTTCCAAATTTTGTTCAATGAGCATGGATTCAATTTTTATGTTTTTTATTATTTATATTTCTTGCACATACTATAATTTATTTACTTATTCACTGTTGGATTTTTTTTCCTTTTATAAGCATTACAAATGATCGACATTCCTTGTACAGATTTTTGTATCAATGAGCCAGAGTTTCTTACAGTCTATACACTAAAAATGAATGTTTAAGTAACAAGATACACACACTTTAGTTTTTAATATAATTCAAAAGTTTAAAAACTTAAAAAAAACTTTATAAAATAATGTGACAAGTACGCATGTATTTATTAACCCTGAATTAGCTATTGTTCGTAGTGAGCTATTTCATTGTACATTTCACCATGTATAGTTAGACCACTACAGATACTTCTGAAATCTATCTTGTTCCCTTGTACAGTTTTATTCCCCTTCCCTCTCCCCAGGAACAACAAACACTATAATAAATTTTATGTGTTTCATTCCTGTCTATTGTTTTATTTCTGCTACATATTTAATTATCCATAAACAATGTAAAATATTGTATTTTATGTTATATTTTTAAATTCACCTAAAATCATTTATATCGCATGTATAATTCTGCACTAGGAAATTATATGAGGAGCTTTATGGCATCACTATCTGTAATCAAAAAAACAATTTAGAAACTACCTTAATATACATTGACATAGAAAGAAGAAAACACTGAATGGACTATTCTACAGTGTTACTGAACAACTAGATCTATACGAATCAACATGAAGAATCCCTGAAAACATAAGGTTGATAGTATTTTTTTGTGATGAGAAAAACAAAAACTCAATACATAGGTAAAATGTGGCACTGTATATGGCTCCCTTGGATGTTTTAGATTAGGAGACAACATTCCTCTCTTGGTGTGAGGTCTTACCAAATTACTTCTCTTGGTCATATTAAGCCTTGACCTTTGAGGCTGAAAAACGCTTGTATTTGCTTTTTTCTTTCTGTAAATAATTATTTCATGCTTGCTTACCTTTAAGCCTTTGCTCAAATCAGACTAAAGTATAAAATATTCTTGCTATGCTTTCTTCTTATAGTATTCTCACTTCACCTGTTAAAATAAAATTCAGGGTTCTCCTCCAGAAATAAGATTTTTCTCACACTCCAAAAAAAAGGCACCACATAATCCCAATTTCCAGTTTCTAGGCCCTTATGTTTACCACTGATATACAAAATATTTATGCCTAGAAACTTGTGGACTGTTTCTTCCTCACTCTCTGAGTCAACCTGCCCTAAATCCAAACTTGACCCTGATTGTTTGTAAGTGTTTCCATGGTGGAAACATTGTATAATATCAACATGCCCTAAAGTCAGACGTCACATAGTGGTCACATAGATATTTCATATTTGCCTTTTCCTTGCTTATCTAAAGATACTGGCTTAAAGTTTTAAAATATGTAGAAACAGATTTCTTTTTATTACTCAATTTCCTTTGTATAAATTCCATTTGTGCCTTGAGGAAGAAACTTGTATTAGTTAGCTATTGCCATAATCATCGTGTGCATATCCATTGTGCATTGGCTGCATCTGCTTTGCTTCAAGCTGCAGGGCTGCAGGTTGGTGTGTGGCTCTGCTTTATGGGTCTTTGGACCCAGACTGGTGCTGTAGTTCCTATTGGGTTATGTTCTTCTCATAATAGGCACAGAAGCACAAAAGGGCAATCCAACTACTTCCCCTCATGTCTTAACATCCCATTGAACAAAGCATGTCATGAGGCTACAGCCAAAATCGAGTATATAGAACATACACAGAATGAAGGATAAAGAGAAGAATAATTTGTCTAACATGAGGCCATGGAAATTGTATGGATGTATCATTCTATAATAGGGAGTGAAAAATTGAGACCAATAATTTAATCTACTGCAGAGCTCATTTCCTGCTTACATTGTGCTGCTAAAAGAAAATATTGGTTCTGCTGAGCATGTGGATTTTTAGACTATATCTTATAGAAAAGAGAAACATTGTGAGCCAACATGTTTCCTCGGTTAAGACAAAAAGCTTTTCTTCATTGTCAGAAAACTGAATGTACATTCAGAATCCAAGTACAGTGGTATAATCTTCTCATCTCAGAAAACTGGGAGTTCCTAAATCTGCTTTTCTTGTTTTTTTAATAGAGGGGCTCTATTTTATTCCTAATTGTCTCATTTTGAATATTACTTTAAATTACAAGCTCTTTAAAGTCCTCTTGGAGGTAGGCAAGCCTTTAGGAACAAATTCTGCTGTGTGAGTGAACTAAATTATTGAGTACTTTAAGATATAGGAAAGTGGCAAACCAAATATATATATCAGCTTCCAACAGTTCTTACAGGCAAATATTAGAGTGAGACAGTGACATACATGTGAATCTTCTTGGAGAACTAGAAAAATATGTATTTTAATCTTAATGTAATGCAATATATTCCTTCACATACTCCTGAATGTGTCATCCAGAGTTCCCTTAGATTTTGTGGAGATGGGAGGAGAAAGAGGTAGGCTGCTTGATTCTCTATTCACCCTTCCCAGAGATGGTTTGGCTTTCCAGGGCTGAGGAGCCAGTTTGAACCTACTAATATTATTAAGAAGAGACTACTGTTATACTGTCCCTAGTAAGTATTGGATTGGCCAAAAAGTTCGTTCAGGTTTTCCCATAAGAGCGCATGGGAAAATCCGAACAATCTTTTTGGCCAACCCAAATAGAAATAATAAGAGTGACCCTGAATCATAGCTACACCCTAACAAAGCAGTCTGGTATAAATTCTAGTCGCTTTCCAAAATTAAATAATAATCATGAATTGTTTTCCTTCTCTCTCAATGTAAAATTCATCAGGGAGAAGTAAAAAGGATAATATATTCAGATTTACAGATAAACTTTTTGGCAAATTCTCCTCTTGATGGGATATCTGAAGTTGAGTACTAGAATTTTTAGTAGATTTATTCATTTGTCAGACATGTATTGAGAGCCCGTTACATGCCAGACACTGTTTTGGGAGCTGACATAAGGAATTAAACAAAGCATATAAAGCCCCTACTCTCATTGGTGAGGCATACAAAATATATAATTTCCTAAGTGATAAAACTGTGCAGGAATCAGTGTCTGGTTAGGAAAACCTGAAATATAACTGAGGAATTGCTAGAGACTCACTGTGGACAGTTTGAGAGTTAAAAATTCTAAGGGGATTCTGTCATAGGGGGACTGTCATGCTTTCATAATTTTTACCTCTAGGAGGTTAACCACGTTCTCACAGTAAATAAAGAAGAAAAATCCCTGGGGATTCTGGCAGTGGGAGTTAAAGAAATCATTCTGAAACACAGTCATCCCTCAGTATCCACTAGGGATTGGTGCCAGGACCCCCACGGATGCCCAAAAGTCTTAGGATGCTCAAGTCCCTTATGGTGTACTATTTGCATATAACTTACACACATCCTCCCATGTACTTTAAATCATCTCTAGTTTACTTATAAAATCTAATACATTGTAAATGCTATATAAATAGTTGCCAATCCACAGCAATTTCAAGTTTTGCATTTTGGAAGTTTCTGGAATTAAAAAAAGCTATTTTTGATCTGCAGTTGGTTGAATATGCCCATGTGGAAACCTCAGATATGGAAGGCTGCCTGTACACAGAAGAACTTTGTCCTTAACAAGTCTGACCTTGGGAGAAACTATGTAAATAGAGCCTAAACTGTAGGGATTTTATCAGAGCTAAAAGAACTGGGGGGAGGGAATTACCCAACTTCAGCCCACTCTAGCCATCCTGTCCCACCTAAGTGGGGAGAAAAAAAACTAAAAACTCTTGTGAAGTTCACAGCCCAGAGGTACAGATTCACTAAAAAGACTGACTCCTTACTATAGGACTATATGATGACTCCCTTCCCTCAACCCCTCACCACCACATTATTAAAATCCTATTTACAGCACTTTCTTGAATCTGGTATATCATGTCTAGATATCAAGTAAAAATTAAAAGGCATACCCAAATGCAAAAAACACAGTTTGAAGAGACAGAGCAAGAATCAGAACCAGACTTGGCAGTGCTGTTGGAATGATCAGACTGGGGATTTAAAGCAATTATGATTAATATGCTAAGGGCTTTAATGGCTAAAGTAGATAGTATGTAAGAACAGATGGATAATGTAAGCAGAAAGATAGAAGAACTAGAGATAATCACTGTGACAGAGTATGCCTTTGATGGGGTTATTAGTAGACTGGACATAAGTGAGGAAAGAATCTCTGAACTTGAGAGTATGTCAGTAGAAACCTTCAAAACTGAAAAGCAAAGAGAAAAAAGACTAAAAAAAAAAAAAAAAAGAAAGACTATCCAAGAACTGTGGGACAATTACAAAAGTCGTAGCTTACACATAATAGGAATACCAGCAGGAGAAGAGAAAGAAACAGAAGAAATATTTGAAATAATAATGACTAAGAATGTCCCCAAACTACCATAAGACTTAACCACAATCCAGGAAACTCAGAGAACACCAAGCAGAATGAATGTCAAAAACACTATGGTTAGGCATATTATTTTCAAACTACAGAAAATTAAAGAGAAAGAGAAAATCTTGGAAGAAGCCAAAGGAAAAGAAAAACGTTACCTATAGCTGTGGAAAGATAAGAATTACATCTGACTACTCCTCAGAAACCATAAAAAGAAGAGAGTAGAGTGAAATATTTAGAGTGCTGAGACAAAAAATCCACCAGCTGTATTATGTACCCTATGAGACTAGCTTGCAAAGGGTAAGAAGAAATAAAGACTTCCACAGACAAAGAAAAATTGAGGAAATGTGTCACCAGTAGACTTGGCTTTCAAGAAATGTTAAAAGAAGTTCATAGAGAGAAGGAAATGAAATGGTCAGAAATTCAGTTCTATATAAAAAAAGGAAAAGCATAGAGGAAGGAATTAATAAGGGTAATTTTCTTTTTACTTATTCTTAATAGATCTAACATATAATGGTTTGTTCAAAATAATAATAACAATAATGTATGTGATTATTTATATATATGTAAGTGAAATGGACTATAGCAATGATATAAGGGGTAAGAAGGAAAAAATAGGATTATTTTGTTATTATAAGTTATTCACACTACCTGTGAAACAGAATAATGTTATTTGAAAATGAACTTGGATCAGCTGGAAATGTTTATTGCCCTAGAGTTCAGTGCAGCAACTAAAAAACTTAAAAAAAAAAAAAAGTATCTGCTATGATAAGAAAGGAAAGGAAATGTAATCATACACAATGCTCAATTAAAACCACAGAAGGTAGTCTCTACCAAAATAACTATTAGAACCGATAAATGAATTCAGTAAAGTTGCAGATACTAGATTAACATACAGAAGTCTGTTGCTTTTCTATACACTAATAATGAACTATCAGAAAGAGACAGTAAAAGTAATCCTGTTTAAAATTCATCAAAAAGAATAAAATACTTACATCACCCTGCCTAGGCCTCACCCCACGCTCAAACCTCACCCCCCAACCGGCACATGTCCCGCCCCACCCTAAAACTCACCCCTGCCTAAGTTCCATCCAACACCTAAACCCCGCCCCCATAGCCAAGGTTTTGTTTTCCTTTCTTTTCTTTTTTCCTCTTTTAGATTGGGGTTCTGTTTTAACTGGTTGATTCATTGTTGTTATTTCTTTTATATTTTTATTTTTCCTAATAAATCTTTTATTTTTCTAATTTTATTTTATTCTTTATACTTTGTTAGTGATCACTCCTTTTAGCTTGTTGCCTCCCCTCCCCGTTTCTTTGGTTTCTTCTTTTCTTTCTTTGGCTGTGGTTTTATTTTACCTCTTGCAGTTGCTTCAATTATAGTTTTATTTTTCCTAACATATTTTTTATCTTTCTAATTTTATTTTGTCTTTTATTTTTTGATATTGTACTGCTCCTTTTTTTTTCTTTCTACCATGCCATGAAGCTTGCAGGATCTTGGTTCCCAGGCTGGAGGTTGGGCCCGAGTTCCTGTGGTGGGAGCTCCAAATTCAAACTGCTGGAATAAAAGAGAACCTCAGAACCCAGGGTCTATCGATCGGACTGAGGCCTCCCAGAGGTCTTCTTCTCAGCACCAAGACTCAGCTCTATATAACTGCCTGCAAACTCCTGTGCTGGACGTCGCAGACCAAATAACCGGTAAGACAGGAATACAGCACCACCCATCAGAAAAAAAAAAAAAAACAAAAAACTAAACAACAAAATATATCACAGAAGAAGGAGCAAGGTTAAAATCTACAAGACCAAATAAATGAAGATGAAATAGGCAACGTACCTGAAAAAGAATTCAGAGTAATGATAGTAAAGATGATCCAAAATCTGGGAAACAGAATGGAGAAAATATAAGAAACATTTAACAAGGATCTAGAAGAACTAAAAAGCAAAAAAACAGTGATGAACAACACAAGTACTGAAATTAAAAATACTCTAGAAGGAATCAATAACAGAATAACTGAGGCAGAAGAATGGATAAGTGAACTGGAAGATAAAATGTTGGAAACAACTGCCAGGGAGCAGAATAAATAAAAAAGAATAAAAAGAATTGAGGAAAGTCTTAGAGACCTCTGGGACAACATAAACGTACCAACATTTGAATTATAGGGGTCCCAGAAGAAGACAAAAAGAAGAGTCTGAGAAAATATTTGAAGAGATTATAGTCATAAACTTCCCTAATATGGGAAAGGGATTAGTCAATCAAGTCCAGGAAGAACAGAGAGTTCTATACAGGAAAAACCCAAAGAGAAACACACCGAGACACATATTACTCAAACTATCAAAAATTAAATACAAAGAAAAAATATTAAAAGCAGTAAGGGAAAAGCAACAAATAACATACAACGGAATCCCCACATAGTTAACAGCTGATTTTTCAGCAGAAACTCTGCAAGCCAGAAGGGAGAGGCAGGACATTTTAAAGTGATGAAAGGGAAAAATCTACAACCAAGGTTACTCTACCCAGCAAAGATCTCATTCAGATTCGATGGAGAAATTAAAACATTTACAGAGGAGGAAAAGTTAAGAGAATCCAGCACCACCAAACCAGCTTTACAACAAATGCTAAAGGAACTTCTCTAGGCAGGAAACACAAGAGAAGGAAAAGACCTACAATAACAAAACCTAAAACAATTGAGAAAATGTTAATAGGAACATACATATCAATAATTAGCTTACATGTAAATGGATTAAATGCTCCAACCAAAAGACATAGACTGGCTGAATAGATACAAAAACAAGACCTGTATATATGCTGTCTACAAGAGACCCACTGCAGACCTAGGGACACATACATGCTGAAACTGAGGGGATGGAAAATGTTAGTCCATGCAAATGGAAATCAAAAGAAAGCTGGAGTAACAATTCTCATGTCAGAAAAAATAGATTTTAAAATAAAGAATTTTACAAGAGACAAAGAAGAACACTACATAATGATCAAGGGATCATACCAAGAAGAAGATATAACAATTGTAAATATTTATGCACCCAACATAGGAGCACCTCAATACATAAGGCAAATGCTAACAGCCATAAAAGGGGAAATCGACAGTAACACATTCATAGTAGGGGACTTTAACACCCACTTTCACCAATGGAGAGATCATCCAAAATAAAATAAATAAGGAAATACAAGCTTTAAATGACACATTAGACAAGATGGAGTTAATTTATATTTATAGGACATTCCATCCTAAAATAGCAGAATACACTTTCTTCTCAAGTACTCATGGGGCATTCTCCAGGATAGATCATATCAGAGTCACGAATCAAGCCTTGGTAAATTAAAGAAAATTGAAATTGTATCAAGTATATTTTCTGACCACAATGCTATGAGACTAGATATCAGTTGCCGGAAAAAAAATGTGTGAAAAATACAAACACATGGAGGCTAGACAATACAATACTAAATAACCAAGAGACCACTGAAGAAATCAAAGAGGAAATCAAATAATACTTAGAAAAGAATGACAGTGAAAACACGAAGACCCCAAAACCTATGGGATGCTGCAAAAGCAGTTCTCAGAGGGAAGTTTATAGCAATATAATCTTACCTCAAGAAACAAGAAAAATCTCAAATAAACAGGCTAACCTTACACCTAAAGCAAGTAGAGAAAGAAGAACAAAAAATCCCCCAAAGTTAGCAGAAGGAAAGAAATCATAAAGATCAGATCAGAAATAAGTGAAAAAGAAATGAAGGAGACAATAGCAAAGATCAATAAAACAAAAGCTGGCTCTTTGAGAAGATAAACAAAATGGATAAACCATTAGCCAGACTCACCAAGAAAAAAATGAAGACTCAAGTCAACAATTAGAAATGAAATTAGAAATGAAAAAGAAGTAACAAACAAGTGGCACTGCAGAAATACAAAGTTTCGTGAGAGACTACTAAAAGCAACCCTATGCCAATAAAATGGACAACCTGGAAGAAATGGACAAATTCTTAGACAAGCACAACATCTGTGACTGAACCAAGAAGAAATAGAAAATACAAACAGACTAATCACAAGACCAGAAATTGAAAGTGTGATTTAAAATCTTCCAACAAACAAAAGCCCAGGACAAGATGGCTTCACAGGCAAATTCTATCAAAAGTTTAGAGAAGAGCTAACACCTATCCTTCTTAAACTCCTCCAAAATATAGCAGGGGAGGAACACTCCCAAACTCATTCTACGAGGCCACCATCACCCTGACACCAAATGCAGACAAAGATATCACAAAGAAAGAAAACTACAGGCCAATATCTCTGATGAACATAGATGTAAAAATCCCCAACAAAATACTAGCAAACAGAACTAGCAGCACATTAAGAGGATCATACACCATGATCAAGTGGGGTTTATCCCAGGAATGAAAGGATTCTTTAATATACACAAATCAATCAATGTGATACATCATATTAACAGGCTGAAGGATAAAAACCATATGTTAATCTCAATAGATGCAGAAAAAGCTTTCAACAATATTCAATACCTATTTATGATAAAAACTCTCCAGAAAGTAAGCATAGAGGGAACCTACCTCAACATAATAAAGGCCATATATGACAGACCAATAGCCAACATCGTTCTCAATGGTGAAAAAGTGAAACCATTTCCTCTTGGATCAGGAAAAAGACAAGGCTGCCCACTCTCACTGTTATTATTCAACATAGTTTTGGAAGTTCTAGCCACAGGAATCAGAGAAGAAAAAGAAATAAAAGGAATCCAAGTCAGAAAAGAAGGAGTAAACTGTCACTGTTTGCAGATGACATGATACTATACATAAAGAATCCTAAGGATGCTACCAGAAAACTACTAGAGCTAATCAATGAATTTGGTAGAGTAGCAGGATGAAAAACTAATGCACAGAAATCTCTTGTATTTTTATACACTAATGATGAAATATCTGAAAGAGAAATTAAGGAAACACTCCCATTTACCATTGCAACAAAAAGAATAAAATGCCTAGGAATAAACCTACCTAAGGAGACAAAAGACCTGTATGCAGAAAACTATAAGATACTGACGAAAGAAATTAAAGATGATACAAACAGATGGAGAGATATACTATGTTCTTGGACTGGAAGAATCAACATTGTGAAAATGACTATATTACCCAAAGAAATCTACAGATTCAATACAATCCCTAACAAACTACCAATGGCATTTTTCACAGAACTAGAACTAAATATTGCACAATTTGTATGGAAACACAAAAGTTCCCTGAATAGCCAGAACAATCTTGAGAAAGAAAAATGGAGCTGGAAGAATCAGGCTCCCTGACTTCAGACTATACTACAAATCTACAGTAATCAAGATAGTGTGGTACTGGCTCAAAAACAGAAACATAAACAAAACAAAACAAAACAGAAATATAGATCAATGGAACAGGATAGAAAGCCCAGAGATAAACCCACACACATATGGTCACCTTATCTTTGATAAAGGAGGGAAGAATATACAATGGAGAAAAGACAGCCTCTTCAATAAGTGATGCTGAGAAAACTGGACAGCTACATGTAAAAGAATGAAATTAGAACACTCCCTAACACCATACACAAAAATAAACTCAAAATGGATTAATGACCTAAATGTAGGGCCAGACACTATGAAACTCTTAGTGGGGAACATAGGCAGAACACTCTATGACATAAATCATAGCAAGATCCTTTTTGACCCACCTCCTAGAGAAATGGGAATAAAAACAAAAATAAACAAATGGTACCTAATGAAACTTAAAAGTTTTTACACAGCAAAGGAAACCATAAACAAGATGAAAAGACAATCCTCAGAATGGGAGAAAATATTTGCAAACGAGCCAACTGACAAAGGATTAATCTCCAAAATATACAAGCAGCTCATGCAGCTCAGTAACAAAAAAACAAAGAACCCAATCCCAAAATGGGCAGAAGACCTAAATAGACATTTCTCCATAGAAGACTATACAGATTGACAACAAACACATGAAAGGATGCTCAACATCACTAATCATTAGAGAAATGCAAATCAAAAATACAATGAGGTATTAACTATCACCAGTCAGAATGGCCATCATCAAAATATCTACAAACAATAAATGCTGGAGAGGGTGTGGAGAAAAGGGAACCCTCTTGCACTCTTGGTGGGAAATGTAAATTTATACAGCCACTGTGGAGAACAGTATGGAGGTTCCTTAAAAAACTAAAATAGAACTACCATATGACCCAGCAATCCCACCACTGGGCATATACCCTGAGAAAACCATAATTCAAAAAGAGTCATGTACCACAATGTTCATTGCAGCACTATCTACAATAGCCAGGACATGGAAGCAACCTAAGTGTCCATCGACAGATGAATGGATAAAGAAGATGTGGCACATATA
>NC_041224.1:163527974-163564157 GCF_002837175.3 Physeter macrocephalus
GTTATTTGTAGTGAGGTGGATGGACCTAGAGTCTGTCATACAGAGTGAAGTAAGTCAGAAAGAGAAAAACAAATACTGTATGCTAATACATATATATGGAATCTAAAAAAAATGGTTCTGATGAACCTAGGGGCAGGACAGGAATAAAGACACATACACAGAGAATGGACTTGAAGACATGAGGAGGGGGAAGGGTAAGCTGGGACGAAGTGAGAGAGTAGCACTGACATATATACGCTACCAAATATAAAATAGATAGCTAGTGGGAAGCAGCTGCACATGAGGAGGGGGAAGGGTAAGCTGGGACGAAGTGAGAGAGTAGCACTGACATATATACGCTACCAAATATAAAATAGATAGCTAGTGGGAAGGAGCTGCATGACACAGGGAGATCAGCTCGGTGCTTTGTGACCATCTAGAGAGGTGGGATAAGGAGGGGGTGAGAGAGATGCAAGAGGGAAGGTATATATGGGGATATGTGTATGCCTATAGCTGATTCACTTTGTTATATAGCAGGAGCTAAGAGAACATTGTAAAGCAATTATACTCCAATAAAGATGTTTAAAAAACTAGAATAACAAGAAAAACTGTGAACAACTTTACGCCTACAAATTTGATAACCTTGATGAAACTGACCAATTCTTTGAAAGACATAATCTGCCAAACTCACACATAGGAAATAGACAATCGGAATAGGCTTTTATATATATATTAAAGAAATTTAATCAATAATTAATAACCTTCTGAAAATAAAAGAAAGCACCAATCCCAGATTGGTGAACTCTATCAAACATATAAGGAAAAATTATACCAACTCTGTATAACTTCCTTCCAAAGATAACATCAGAAGTAATCCTTCCCAGCTCATTCTGTGAAGCCAGCATCACCCTTATACCAACACTGGAGAAAGACATTACAAGAAAAGAAAATTCTGGACCAATCTCTCTCATGAAATAGGTGTAAAAATTCTCAACAAAATATTAGCGAACTGGGCTTCCCTGCTGGCGCAGTGGTTGAGAGTCCACCTGCCGATGCAGGAGACATGGGTTCGTGCCCTGGTCTGGGAAGATCCCACATGCCACGGAGCGGCTAGGCCTGTGAGCCATGGCCACTGAGCCTGCGCATCCGGAGCCTGTGCTCCGCAACGGGAGAGGCCACAACAGTGAGAGGCCCGCTACTGCAAAAAATAAATAAATAAATAAATAAATAAATAAAACAAAAAAACATTGGCAAACCAAATCCTCCAACAATGTGTAAAAAGAATTATCCATCACAGCCAAGTAGTATTTATCCTAAGTATGCAAAGCTGGTTCAACATTTGAAAAGCAATTGATGTAATCCATTGCATCAACAGTCTAAATATCATATTAATAGATGCAGAAAAATTACTTGACAAAAACCAACACCCATTCATGATAAAATCTCTCAGAAAACTAGGACTAGAGGGGAACTTCCTCAAGTTGATAAAGAATAGCTACAAGAAGTCTACAGCCAACATCATTCTTAATGGTGAGAAAATAGAAGCTTTCCCACTAAGATCAGGAACAAGGCAAGATGTCTCCTCTCACCACTGCTTTTTAACACCATTCTGGGAGTTCGAGTTAATACCATAAGACCAGAAAAGGAAATAAAATGTATGCAGATTGAGAAGGAAGACATACAACTGTCTTTGTTCATAGATGACATGACTGACTATGTAGAAAGTCTGACAGAATCAACAAAAAACTCCTGGAACTAATAATTGGTTATAGCAAGTTTGTGAGGTACAAGGTTAATACATAAAAGTCAATAGATTTTGTATATTACAGCAATGACTATGTGGTATTGGAAATTGAAAACAATGTCATTTACATTATTACCCACAAAATGAAATATCTAGGTAAAAATCGAACAAGATCTGTATGAGAAAAACTACAAAACTCTAATGAACAAAACCAAAGAAGAACAAAATCAATGGAGAGATATTCCTGTTCATTTACAGGAACACTGTGTAATGTCAAGATATCAGTTGTTCCCAACCTGACCTATAGATTAAAGAGAAGAACAGAGTTGGAGACTTATAATACCTGACCTCAAGATTTACTCTAATCTACAGTAATTAAGACAGTGTTGTATTGGTGAAAAAATAGATGAAAAGTTTAATGTAAAAGAATGGAGAGCCGAAAAAATAGACTAAAAATAGAGTGAACCATTATTTGATAAAGGAGTAAAGGCAGCACAATGGAGTAAGATAGTCTTTTCAACAAATGGTGCTAGAACAACAGACAACGACATGCAAATAAATAAATAAATAAATCTGTACACAGATCTTACATTCTTCACAATTATTAAGTCAAAATGGATCACAGATCTAAGTGTAAAATGCAAAACTATAAAAACTCCTAGAAGATAATGTAGGAGAAAATCTAGATGACCTTGAGTTTGATGATAACTTTTTAGATACAACATCAAAGGCACAACCCCTGAAAAACAGAATTGATAGGCAGGACTTGATTAAATTTTTTAATTTCTATTCTGCAAAAGACAATTTCAAGAGAATGAGAAGAAAAGCCAGAGTCTAGTAAAACATATTTACAAAAGTCACATCTGATGAAGAACTGTTATACAACTATACAAATAACTCTTTAAGCTCAACAATAAGGAAACAAACAATCTGATTATAAATTGTGCCAAAGACCTTAACAGACACTTCATCAAGGAGATACACAAGTGGCAAATAAACTTATGAAAAGATGCTCCGCATAATATGTCGGGGAAATGCAAATTTAAATGATGACAAGATACTACTACACACTTATTAGAATGACCAAAATCCAGAACACTGTTGACAACACCAAATACTAGCAAGGATGCAGAGCAACAGGAACTGTCATTCGTTGCTGGTAAGAATGCAAAATTGTAGAGCCCACTTTGGAAGATAGTTCAGTGGCTTCTTAAAAAACTTAACACACTCTTACCATATGACCCAGCAATTGTGCTTTTTGGTATTTAACCAAAGGAGTTGAAAACTTATATTCATACAAAAACCTGCACATGGATGTTTATAGCAGCTCATAATTGTCAAAACCTGGAAGCAATTAACAAGTCCTTCAGTAGGTGAATGAATAAAGAGTGGTACATCTAGGCAATGGAATATTATTCAGCACTAAAAAGAAATGAGTTATCAAGCAATGAAAAGACATGAAAGAATGTTAAATGCATATTACTCAATAAAAAACCCCAATCGGAAAAGTCTACATAATATATGATTCCAACTATGTGACATTTCTGAAAAGACAAAAATACAGAGATAGTAAAAAGATCAGTGGTTTCCAGGCATCATGGGTGATTAATTGATGAATAGGCAGAGTACAGAGAATTTTTAGGGCAATGAAAATATTCTATGATACCGTAATGATAGATTCATGCCATTATACATTTGTCCAAAACCATACAACTTACAACACGAAGAGTGAATCATAATGTAAACTATGGATTTTGGGTGGTTATGATGTTTCAATGTAGTTTCATCAATTGTGACAAATGTGCTACTCTGGTAGGGGATGTTGATAATGGGGGAGGCTATGTATGTATGGGAGCAGGGGATAAATTGGGAATCTCTGTGTCTTCCTCTCAATTTTGCTCTGAACCTAAAACTGCTCTAAATAAATAAAGTCTTTTCTAAAAAGTAAATATTCTGAAGCAAAACTTTATACATTTCATCCTAAATAATGCAGATAAGCATTAAGAGAGGGAACCTGATCTAAAGAGTAGTATTATCTTAGATTGAATATAGAGATTATATTCTCACTTTATTGTCCTCTTTTATTCCTAATGCTACAGAACCTTCTCTTACTCAGCTAAGGATATACACTAACTATATTATAAATATCAAAATTAATCCTTTTATTCATAAAATCCATTCTAGATATTCGTAATAGTGTCTAATCTAGTGCAATAATTATCTATTTTCCTGAAAGTTATTACTACCTATTTCTTTTCATGAGAGTTCAAAGTGTACTTTGGTGAATCAGGTTATTGTTGATCAAATCTTGGCTGAATACTAGCAATATGTTATCATTAAGAGTTGCTAGATTATAGTTTACCCTTCCCAAGGAGATAAAGAAAAAAACTAATTTTCAAGTTAATCCTATCTCTGTTTCACTTAAACTATAAAGCAAATGGATTTTCTTGTACGTGGACATATAAAACGAGAGGCAGGATCTTGCTGTAAGAGGTCCTTGGTCAGCTGCTTTTGAGCCCATTTGTGCTGGATCCATTTCTCTGCCTCTCCTTATGCTGCTTTGTCTTATAGAAAAACTAAATTCTGCAAGCCTACTCTGCTCCCACTGTGCTCCTGTGTCAGCTTGTTTAAGTCTGGGTTTGACAGGTCCTGGTGAAGGTTGGAATATAGGAGAAAGGGAGAAATCTGGTATTTCCTTCCGTTCCTTCAAGGTTTTCCAGGAGTACTGGCAACACTTCCATGGCTCCAGCTCCTCCCAGGTGACCCAAGGCCCTGGACTCCATCAACATGGGCTCCTTTCTTTGTTTCTCCAACACGCTCTTGCTGATTTGTCGGTTGTCCGCTGTGGGGAGTTGGTTCTATTTATTTTTCCTGCTATAAATACACAGAATCATTGCTGTTTGCCTGTTTGGACCCTGACAGATAGATCAATACTTTAGTTTGTTTGGCTTGCTTCTCTCTCTCTGTCTCTTTCTCTGCACTGTCTCTCCACTCTCATCACCCCCTGTAATGTCAGTGATGCTGTATGTTCACAATGTAACATACAGTTACATTTTGCACCATCTCATTAGGGAATATGTGAAGGATATAAATATAAATCTGGTACCATGTAAAATAAGGTTGTACTTCCTCTGATTATGTTGCCATCTTACTGGGAAGAATAGAAATGTCTGATATAGTTTAAATTTATGCCTGGATTTTTTCAAATATATAACCGAAAAGATGCAAAGCTTATCAGATCATAGAAAATAGAATTTTCATCTTTCCCTAAAATGATGACTACTCATGGTAGGAACTCAACTTAAATTGATGTTGGATGAATCTAGTTTTGCAAATTTCATACATAGTACCTTAACTCTTTAGCCCATTCATTCATTTACCTCAGATTTCTTCAGCCCATACTAGAGGCTGAGGACATAATGGTGATTAAAAGCAGATGATCTTCATTTCCTGAGACCTGCAATCTAGTTAAGAGATGAATCAATAATATAACTGCCTGATAAATGTACACAGACAGCTCATCAAAGTGCTAGAAAGAAGAGTGCATGACAACATGCCAGTATAAGAGGGAAATTCAACTTTTCGAGGGTTCAATTTAACAAAATCTCTTTCCTGAGGTTCTGACACTGAGCTGTGATTTGAAGAATGGACAAAGGCTAAGCATACGAAGAAGTCAAGAGAATATTCCAATCAGAACAAACAAACATATTTGTGACTAAGAGAAGAATGTCAGAAAGAAAACGAGTGACTCTGGTAGAGAAAGTGATGCTAAGTTAGGCTGTAGGGTCTGACTGTTCTAATTGTAGGTCACTGTGTTCGTTTTCTCTGGCAACTAACAAAGCAATACACATGTGGGAACTTTCAACAACAACCATTTCTGAACTCACAGTTTCGTAGGTCAGGAGCCTAGTGGGCTCAGCTGGATAGTCTGCTCAAGGTCTCACTAAGCAGAAACCAGTGTGGGATAGCCTGCCTTCCTTACTGCGGCCCTGGAAGAGAATCTGCTTCTAAGATCATCCACATCATTAGCAGAATTCAGTTCCTTGCAGCTGTAGGATGGAGGTCCTGTTTCCTTGCTGGCTGTCAGGTGGATTCTGGTCTTTGCTCCTAGAGACCACCTGCATCTCTTCTCATTTTTTCTCAAATACCGTTTTCCAGGAACCATGGGTCAAGGCTCTGTCATGCTTTGCAACTTTCTCACTTACCCTGCAGCTGCATCTCTCTGACTGACCCTTCTACTTTCCTCTTCAACTTTTAAGGGCGCCTGTGATTGCATTGGGCCCACCTGGATAATCCATGATAATATCCCTATTTTCAAGTCAGCTGATGCGTAACGTTAATTACATCGGCAAAGTCTTTTTACAGCAGTACCTAGTTAGTGTTTAATTAAAGAACCAGAATAGTCATTACGGAATGTTTACTTATTTCTAAGATGTTTGTTATGCCACTGAAGGATTTTAAAAGTAATGGTGATGATGTAAGCCTTAGTAGTATGTCACTGAAATATTTTCAGCTACTAGTAAAAGAATAAAGTAAAATAGCATTTCTATCAGGAACTGTGGAAGAGAAACAATGTGTGTGAACAATCAAGAAGTGTTTGAGAAATTCAAGCAGTGAATCCAGCCTGGGCCTTAAATCCAAATAGAAAACATTTAAAAGGAAACAACTATTCTCACCCCAGGGAAATTAGTTACTAGCAGAGAAACCTGAGTAAGCAAGCAAAATAAAATAGAGAAGGGGTTGAACAAATATATATTGCCAAAACTATTTACTAAGGAGTTGAAAGATATTCTGGGAATGAAAGTGATCAAAGAATTAGAAAGTTAAGGTGTGGGGACAGTGAAATTCATGTCTCTTTCTAAATATATAATACAGTCGATTTGTTTTAAATTAAGATTGTTTTTAATGTAGGGAATTGTGATTTAGCATCCTACTAGGCACTGAACCTATCTGTAACTCCTGAAAGCAGGTCAAAAATCAAGTACAGGGAAATGTATTATGTAACACCTCTGCAGGAGACACATTGTAGATGGCTATCCCAAAGAGACACAGTATCTGGAAATCTACCTGGCAAACTCACATCACGGCAGTATGCGATGCAGAGGAGGGGTTGACATCCTTCTACATTCTGTGCATGGGTTGATAGCAAAGGTAATCAATGAGAATTTCCTCTGACTTTTGTGTGTGTGTGTGTGTATGAGGAAATAAATAGAACTCCAGTAAGAGCTGAGATTAGAAATCAGTACTCATAATAAATACTCACATAATACATTTTACTTTTCTATAAATGCTAGATACTTGGAATAACTGTCCCTGGTCTTGTCCAGCTTTCTTGTAGAATAAGACAAACACAAGTTCAAAGAAGATTCACAAGAAAATGTGGGAGTGTGTGTAAGCTGGGAGTACATATTAATTCTGGAAAGCCCTATTTGGCAGTTATTAGATTAATAATGATACATTTTATTTCTAATTGTGGTCAAACCATTTTTAAGCCTTTCCAAACCAAAGACAGTTTTATCAGGAACATCCAGATTAATCTCTAATACAAGATCACAGCATAATTGAAACGTACTCTCCCACCCACACCAAGGTACAGAAATTTCCAGCTCCCAAGAGGTTTCCTTCTTGCTCCTTCCTAGTCAATATCCCTGCCTAAGAATTGATCACTATTTTTAGCCCTACGCTAGAATAATTTGCCTGCTCTTAAACTTCATATGAAAAGTAATCATACAATATATACATTTTGTATCTGACTCATTTCACTGAATCACTATGACGGTATCTCAAATAGCTACTGATTCTTTGTCAATAGACTACTTTTATAATAGCTTTATTAGAGTTTCTGTATAATCCCATACCTTGTTTCCCTCCTTATTAATATGTTACATTATCATGTTATTACTAATTTGTTACAATTTATAAACCAACACTAATACAGTATATTAAACTAATGTCAATAGTGTATTCAGATTCCCTCAGTCTATACCTAATGTCCTTTTCTGTTCCAGTATCCATGATACTACATTACATTAGTTGTCAGGTCTCCTTAGGATCGTCTTGGTTATAAAAGTTTCTCACACTTGCCTTATTTGTGATGATCCTGATAGTTTTGAGGGGTGTTGATCAGTTGTATTGCAGTTATATCAGGTATATTCTCTGTTGGAAATTTTATGTTTTTCCCATGATTAGACTGGTGCTTTGGGTTTGGGGGTGGAAGATCACAGAAGTAACATGTAATTTTCATTAAATCTTATCAAAGGTACATAATAACAACATGATTTATGACTTGGCATTGCCCTTGCTCCCCTGGCTAATGTAATTTTTGTCATATTTCTCAATAATTAAGTACTTCCCCACCCCTTTCATACTGTGTAGTCTTTGGAAGGAAGTCATTATGCATAGGTCAGACTTAAAAGGTGAAAAATTATTTTCTCCCTCTTTTAATTTGTTTGTAATTCTTTTGCATGGGAGATATGTCTCTCCTCCCTCACATATTAGTCTATTCAATTCTTTATTTACATGATATGGAATCAAGATATATATTTTATACTTGGGGTTTTAATCTGATACTAATTTATGTTTTGTGGTTTTTTTGCTCAAATTGCTCCAGTTTTGGCCATAGAAAGCTCTTTTTTTAATTTTTTTTTGAAAGTTCATAGTAAGGCAATTGACAAGGAAATTTAGTTATTTCTGAGATATACATTTTAAAGTAATAACTAGAATTATGACTTATAACATTATACCAGAACATATAAGATTTTTAGAAATTTCATGTAATGTCTGAAACATTTATATTAACATATTTCCATACAAATAACCCAAAGTAGAAAGCTCTTTTAATTGGCTCCTGTGCTCATGTGACATAGCCTCATTTATGTGTATGTTTGTGTATGTTTATTTTTGTATGTGTATATGTATGTTTTGAGCACTGCCTTACTTTCTGGCACTTTCTGGCACTGGGTCACATTTACAATAGGTAAATATTTTAATAGTTTAATAGCTCCTCTCAAAACTATAAATATATGGTTCCTTTTATTGGAAAATGGATTGAAGAACTGGGTGCTGGCCATAATTGTGATTACTAGGATGTCATTTCTATTAGGTCCCCTTAGCTGACAGAATAAAGAAATACATGTGTGCATACTGACTTATGTATATACCTATATCTATAAATATTTCTATACGTAACCATTTATGTTTATATTAAGTTAAACATGAATTGTTACTGATGTCTCCAACGCTAATCCATTAGCATATGGCTCATTCAGCCCCCTCTCCTTGCTGATCTCTAAATTTCATCCCCAACAGTTAGAAATCTGGCTTTCACTTCCTACCATCCATTTACTTAATTGCTCCATTCCAATATACATATGTATCTATGTCAGAATTGTTAACCTGTATCCCCATAGGAAACAAGTTTATTGACCTTACTATAGTACTTATGTGCAGTTCCTTTTGCCTTTAGACTTACACGATCAATTCATTTCCAAAGTTACTTATGTCAGCAGCTTTCCTGTCACCCCCTTCAATGAGGCTCTTTGGCGCACTTTTAATATCTATAGTTTCTCTTATCACAATCTCTCTTGTCACATTCTTTCTGTGAAGCCACTGGCTTCCTAAATAATTTAAAAAATTTTTATACATTAAGGTTCACTGTGTTATAAAGTTCCATAAGTTTTGACAAATGTGTAATGTCATGTGTCCACATCACAGTAACATAGAGTTGTTTCACCATCCTAAAAATCTCTGCAATTCACTTATTCATTGCTTCCTCTCAGCTATTAATCCCCGCTAACTACTCCATTTTACTTGCTGTAGAGTCTGCCTTTTCTAGAAATGTTATAAAACTAGAATCATACTATATCACCTTTTCAGACTGACTTCTTTCACTTAGCAATATGCATTGAAGACTCCTCCATGTCTTTTCTTAGCTTGATAACTCATTTCTTTTTATGGATGAATAATATAGCATTACATCATATTAATTATCAAAGTTTGTTCATCCATTAACTTATTGAAGGCCAACATGTTTGCTACTGCTTCTTCTCCTTCTTTTGCCATAAATATTCATGTGCAGGTCTCTATGTGGACATAAGTTTGCAGCTCAAATGGCTAAATATGTGACAGCATGATTACTGGAATGACAAGACTTTAAAAAAAAAAACTTTGTAAGAAAATACCAAAGTTTCTACTGTACCATTTGCATACTCATCAGAAATGAATGAGAGTCCCTGCTATTCCACATCCTTGCCAGCATTTGGTATTGTCAGTATTTTGTTTTTAGGCAATTTAATAGATATGTAGTGGTATATATTTGATTTTTTTAAAAAAATTATTTGAAATTTCCTAATGATGTGAATCTTTTCATATCTCTATATCACATATATATATATTGTGAGAGAAAGAGATGATATAGATGTATTTATCTATCATCTTTGGTCAGGTGTCTGTTTAGATCTTTTGTCCATTTTCTAATTGAGTTTTTTTATCTTCTTATTTTTTAGTTTTAAAAGTTATTTGTATACAGAGAACAAACTGGTAGTTACCAGACGGGAGGGGTTAGGGAGAGGGACAAGATAGGTAAAGGAGATTAAGAGTACAAACTACTAGGTATAAAATAAATAAATTACAAGGATGTAATGTGCAGCACAGGGAATATATAGTCAGTATTTTATAATAACTTTGTATGGAGGGTAATCTATAAAAATATCGATTTACTATGCAGTACACTTGAAACTATTATAATAATGTAAGTCAACTATACTTCAATTTTAGAAAAATTCCAAGAAAAACTTATTTGTATATTTTGGATACCAGTCCTTTATCAGACATAAGTTTAGCACATATTTTCTCCCATTCTTTAGCTTGTCTTTTAATTCTCTTAACAGTATCTTTCACAGAGTAAAAGTCTTCAATTTTAGTACAGCCAAGTATGCATTTTTCTATCATTGATCATGTGTTTTGTGCTGTATCCAAATACTCATAACCATAGATTTTCTTCTATGATATATTTAAGGAGTTTTATGGTTTTGCATTTTACCTTTAGATACAGGATTTGTTCTGAGTTAATTTTTGTGAAAGGTAAAAAAATCTGTGCCTAGATTCTTTTCTTTCTTTTTTTTTTTTTTTAATATATGGACATCTAATTGCTCAGCATCATTTGTTGGAAAAACCTATCCTTTCCTCATTGACTTTCCTTTGCTCTTTTGAAAAAGATATTTTTGCTTTATTTGTATTGATATTTTTGTGCTCTGTGCTCTGTTCAACTAATGAATTTGTATGTTCTTTCATCAAGATCACATTGTCTTGATCACTGTAGCTTTATAATAAGTCTTGAAGACAGGTTAATGTCAATCCTTCAACTTTGTTCTTCTCATTCAGTATCTTTTGGCTATCCTGGTTTTTTTGCCTTTCCATGTAAATTTTACAATCAGTTTGTCAATATATTTAAAATGGCCTTCTGGTTTTAATTGGAATTGTAATGAATCTATAGATCATTTGGGAAAAATTCACATTTTAACAGTTTTGAGTCTTCCAATTCATGAACATGGCATATCTTTCCATTTGTGTCGATCTTCTGTCATCAGGGTTTTGTTTTTCATATAGATTCTATGTGTATTTTGTTAAACTTAGACCTAAGTATTTCATTTTTATGCTAATGTAAATGGAATTGTATCTACATTTCATTTCAAATTCCAGCTATTCATTGCTAGTATACTAAAAACAGCAGTTCACCTTTGTATATTAATCTTGTATCCTCTGACCTTGCTATAATCACTGTTGAGTTTAAGTAATTTTCTGTCAATTCTTTGATATTGAAAATTTTGTCAATTCTTTGTCTCTATATACAATCATTTCTTCTATCAGCAAAGATAGTTTTATCACCCCAACATACATATGGTTTATTTCTTTTAAAAAAAATCTTATTGTAGCTATATTTCTCTCTGCAGTTTGTCTATTTCTCCTTGCAGTTCTACCAGTTTTTGTCCCATGTATATGATAACTTGGTTGTTAGGTAGATACACATTAAGAATTATTATGTCTTCTTAAATAATTGACCCTTTTATTTATATAAACTAGGTTTTCAGAGACAACATATAATTTCACCTTGTTTTTTATCCACACTGAGAGTCTGTCTTTTAATTCGTTTATTGAGACCACAGACATATAAAGTGACTATATGGAAAAATGTAATGATTGACAGCCTTGTTTTAAAGGACAAAAGGGAGAAACTGGAAATACTTCATTATAAGATTTTTGCTGTGAAGTGGCCTGGTATTATTTGAAGGTGGACTTCAATTAGTTGTAAATGTATGTTGCAAATTCTACAACAACCATTAATATTTTCTTAAAAAGAAGTGCAATTGATATGCTAATTAAGGAGAGACAATGGAATCTTAAATGCTCAGTTAAATACAGAGAAGGCAAAAAGGAGGGACAAATTAAAAAGACACAAAAGACAAATGAAATAAATAGGAAACAATCACAAACATGGTGGATATTAATCCAACTATATCAATAATCATTTCCAATTCCATTGGGTCCTCTTCTGTAAATCCCATGCTGCTTTGACCAAGCTGTATGCGCCAAGGGTGTTTTCTTCTTTGTGAAAGCCTTTGCCTTTACTTACACATTTGCTTTAAGTAGCTTTGTTTGTATTTTGTTTGTTTGTTTTTTCCTTTCTTCTAATATGCTTTGCAAGAAGCTGGCTGTAGCTGTGTGAGGCTGAGTCTCTCAATCTTTTTAACATGAATACTCAGTCTGTGTTTTCTCTTTAACACTGCATTTTCCTTTGGAACTGAGATTTTCTGCTATGGAGAATTTCACCCTTGATCTATCATTTTTTTACTGAAGGGAGTTACATATTGTGTTCTGACTCTTTCTCTTAACCACAAAAGATCTGGTTTTTTCTCCCTTAGTTTTCTGCACTGTTCCAGGTCATATTAAAAGCAAGAAAATGTTTAGAACTCTATAGTAGACATGATTGTGTAAAACCAGACAATGGAGTAATGTTTATTATCTACTCCCAGTGAGCAGTCACAAAAGAGGGAAAAAGCCAGAGTTATGCTCACTTGTTCCAGCCTGTGTAATTATGCAAAGTCTGACTTTCTTGAAGATGGAGTCTGGATTGAAGTCAAGATTATACTTCCCTCTCCCCAAAATGACAGGATGAATAATGTCTGATTATCTACTCCCATGGTACACTCAAGATTTCCATCTGAGGATTAGGCTTTTTGAAAAGGGACAAAGGCTTGGATCAAACTAATGGATGCACCTAGGTCAGTACTGACAGAGTATTCACTCTCTCTTTCATTTTCTAAGACAAGAAATGAGATTATCGGTAACATTTTTTCAGCGATTGCCCAAATGTCACAAATGTCCTTGTATTTCTAGCCATCTTTTGAGCATCTAGAAGCAGAGGTAGGTCATATGAAAGGAGAAAAGTTTATTCTCTCTAAATTCAGCCTTATCTGTGAGCTGAAATCATGGAAGTGCCAACTTTATGCCGGTGTGAGGTATCTTCTCTACAGCATTGCTTAAAACGGTTGACCCACCTTTTCAGAAGATCAAAGTAAGAAAACGGTTGTCTGTATTAGCAACTGTCTTGTCTTAACTCATCCCTGCAAAATGAAGCTACATTTATTTAAGTTCTTTTTTTCCTAACTGTAAATGTATCTGTTCTTCATATTATAATAGGCTGAATTTCTAGTGTTACTGGTTGAATGAAAATATATTGTTTTGATTAGTGATGTTTTGTATTTGGGGTAAAAACCCAAAGGCTTTTCTTCCCCACCTCTAGCTCTCTGAGCATCTACATGTATTTGCCTTCCTTTTCTACACTGTAAACTTATGCTGGTCCAGGGTAGGGAGCAAACCACACCTCTTGCAATATTACTCTTTCTTTAAGTGACATTGTTCCTGAAATTCTACCAAAGAAGATGAAAGCCTTTTGTTTGAAGTACCAAAGTCTAATCAATCTTATATAAATTAAACCTCTGTCTAGAAGCAGAAATTGATGAAACTCATACCAATCATTTATATTTTGTTATGAAATACATGAAAACATTCATATAATATGAAAAGTATATTATTGTGAAATAATACATATTATTTATTCTTTATGAAATGTTATAAAATTAACTGTAAACATGGGACTAAAGAGAAGAGAACTCATGAAAGCTAATAAAACTATAGAAACCCCCTGTGAGAGGGAAGAGGTTAGCTATCTAAATCATGGTATTACCAGCGTTAAAGCCACATGAGTCTGAGCTGGTGGGTGGGCTTAATGTGATAGCTCCTATCCAGAGATGAGCCTCAGGATCAGATATGTGGTTTCTATTGTTCTTCATATGAGAACATATTTCAACATAATTCATATTCATATTTCACCAAATCTAAACAACTAACTAAAACTCCTACAGTTAAATGGGGTGGGAAAGAGCAGAAACCCTTCCTCAAGTAAACGATGCTTTTTGGTAGAGTTATTATGACTGCAGACAACTAAACTAGAATTTAAAATAAAGCTTCATTCTTAAGGGAAAAAAAGATTATAATTCATAGGAACAAAGGAGAAAACCAGGAACATGGGTATAGAAGAAGGAGTAGGGAAAGGAAGGAATGAAAAGTGTGTGAGGTCTCACACAATTTAGAAAAGTGTGTGAAGTCCCAATTTAGACAACACACATACAGGCTTAGGTTACTCAGATTCATTTCAGATATACCCCCGACCTATAATAACCCCCAAATCAAGACTAGAGTACCTAGTACAACACTGGTTTATGCAGAATAGGTTGGGAGCTGGCTGGCACTGAGTCTGTCACTAAGCACCGGGACTGATGGTGAGTGAGACTGGGGAAGGCAGAGACTTTGACTCCTGAGACCCAGGTCTCAGGGCACAAAGTAAATGGGGACAAGAAGGGAAGGCCATGGTTTGGGGAAAACCAAGCCTGGGGAACCAAACCTGAGGAAAACCAGGGAGAGGGAGAGGAAAAGAAAACAAAAAATAGAAAGGCTCCTGTACCTCCCCCTTTCCCTAGCTCCCTGGCCCAAATAAAGCAGAAGATATATTTCTCAGCTTTGCTAAAAGTTGGTACTGCTCATAATACAAAATATAAAATTTTGTAGTTTTTCTTGACCACCGAAAATTAGACATCATTTGATCTAACACATGCATCAGTGAATAAGAAAATGCAGACTCAGAGAGATCAAGTGACTCGCAGCATTTCATAAAGTGTGGATGAGCTGCCTTCACTTGTCCCCTGGTTTCCCCTCTTCTGCCACAGGTTGGGTCCTGAGCCAAGCAGACTCAGACAGAGTGCACAGGGAGTTTATTAGGGAGGACTCTTGAGAAAAACAGCTAGGAAGTGAAGGGAAGAAAGCAAGGGTAAGCAAAGGGAGAAGTTGACTGCAATGCTATCTCAATGGAAGCCTCAGCAAACTCTAGAGGGGATTCAGAAGATGAAATGATCCTTGATAGCTGTCCCAAGTGAGAGAGCCAGGCCTTTATACTCCTGCATTGATCAATCCTTGAATGCATGGCTCCGTAAAGGTGGAGTGACCGTGGGCAAGGGGTACTATTCAGCTGAGGCATCCCTGAACAGTTCTAACTGACGGGGGCAGTCTACCCATAGAGATTTACATTTCTGGGGTAATAAGTACTTCATTCCTCATGGGGTAGGTATCTGGGTAGCACATCACAGCTTGCACCACATAGGTCTTCTTTTATTTTATGACTCAGGAAGAATGAGATTGTCACAGAGGCAGAGAAAGACATTTGGCTGGACCCACAGAATCAAAAGAGACAATAGCTGGAGAACCATTTCAAAATGGTTCTGATTCCAAGGGAAAAGAATGTGTTTCTGTGCAGCGGACACCTCTATACTTGGAAGGCAGCAGCTTTCTGTTGTGTGAACATCACTGCTGCAGGTTCCTGGGTCACCATTGACTGAGACACACCTTTCTCTAACTGGGCTCTTAGAAAGAGCACTGATCTTGGAGTCTGGAGACCAGAGTTCTCCCCTGTCTCTGGTATGACCTGATTGAATCGGTATCTCAGCCTGCAGTCCATTTCCACATCTACAATAGAGCATTCAAATCTCTGTCTCAGCCCCCCAACAAAACTATGAGAATAAAAGAAATATTTATGTAAAAATGCTTCGTAACTATGAGAATAAAAGAAATATTTATGTAAAAATGCTTCATAACCTACATTGATGTTTCCATGAAAATCTGGGGATAATGTAGGTTGGATTGGTCTCACACTGAGACCTTATTTAGGATTTCTACTTTACTGCTTTGTATGCATTCACTTGATAGATTTTCAGTCGTCAATAATAGAAGTATTAATTGTTGATAAAATTCACTGACTTTTTAAAACATATGCAATTATTTGCAATACAAATATCTTTGTTATGCATTGCATCTGGAAAAACTAAAAGTAACTAAAATGCAATGTTTTGTTTTGCCTATCTCTCTTCTACAGAACAGTTTCTCTTTGCTCTTACAAAAGGAGAATATAGTTTCTACTTTATTAGATCATTAATTCTAAGCCTGAGAGAAGTTATTGTGCCCTGATAAAACCTTCTATTGTCATAAATACCAGAAAAATAGAACTTGGCTTCATGTATCTAACTTTTAATTTTATAAACTCCAAAGAACTTTAGACCTCTTTTGTACCTCAATTTGACTCTTTCTAAAATAGGAATTTAAAAAAATTATCATGTTAAGATTCATAGGTGAAATATAATGAGTGATAGAAATGATGAATAATAGAAATGTCTTTTCATTAATTTTGACCATAATGATAATAGTACAGTACTTGTAGAAATGCCTTTCACAGAAATCAAAAGACAAATTTCCTTGCTATAGTCAAGGGACAAATGAGGTTTCATTTCTGGATATGATTTTTCAAACTTTTCAAATATTGCCTAACCTGATGTTTTCAAATCCTGCTAAACAACATCTTTTGATGGTGGCTTAAGTTCCCACTATTATTTCTGTGATTTAGGGTTTTCCAGGTCACTTACAAAGCAAAATATCTCTCTGAAGAAATTATCTCTATGAAAATTTCAAGATTTATTCAATGATGAAGTTGGCTAGTGATTTACTTTCTAAAAGAATAAAGAATAAGACAATGGGTTTTATTGCAAGAAACTGGGAAGGTCAGACTTGGGGCCACCACCTTGAGCAGATTTGAGGCCATTATTTTGAGACAGAAAAGGGATTAAAAAGCTTCAAAAGAATACTGAAGACTTATCTCAAGCAATTCAAAATTTTGTTTAGAATTGTTACTCTATTTTGAATATATGGACATTTTAAATGATTGTTTTCCAAAAATTTGGCTGGATTAGACAAGCAAGCAGGTGATCAAATTATGAAATCTGCATATCTCTGACATCTTCATATGCTCTTGTCATACTTTTTAAATCAGCAATAAGCCAGGAAGGCTATAAAAAGAGACTGTATAATTGTTGTGAGTTAGACTGACCTTTTATCTGAGCTATGAGCTGCTTTGCATAATCAGCCAGGCCCCCTATCTACCCAGCTTCAAATTGTCTATTGCTCTGCAGCCATGCTGACAAATGTATAACTGAGAACTTGGTTCCATAAAGGGCAAAATGACAAGTTGCTAAAGTGACCAGAGATTCCGATTGGACTCATCTATTGATAATATTAATAAATTTCTCACTCATTAACCTGAGAGTTCCTTTAGGGCAAGAGATGTGTCTTTAAATTCTAGCAGTGTTAATTAGCCTCTGTCAGGGGCAGGTCTTAAAATCATCCAGTTTCCTTTAGTTAATGGGAGGTATATTATCAGAATAGATGGAGAAGTGAAAAGATTAGGAAGAAATGTGTCCTGAACTCAAGGAAAACTTCCCTGGACTTCATCTCAGTGTACAAAGGAGTTCTGGGAGACAAACGTGCATCTCACCTCCCCACTCCCTCCCTGCTTCTTTTTCTACCTGTGTTTCCTTTCTACTACTCACAATTAACTGTCATCTGTATCACTTCCTTTTTTTTTTCTTTTTTTCACCCTCATGGTTTCTGGTTTTTTCTTGGCTTCATTACGTTTTTACTTATCTCCTCCCATCCCATGTTGGCTTACAACCTTCTCTTTTAATAGCTCTATATGCAGGGTCCCTCTCTCTTCTGTATCTATGCTCAGCCTTTTCAAAATTGAGAATCTGATTGATCATCAGCCTCGTTCGAAAACAGAGCATCCCTTTTTGGAAGAGCGCTCACTTCAGGTTAACCACAGGCTCCCGAGCAGGCACATAGGTTATGGTTGTGGGACCAAGTGTCTTACCTTTGGTTCTATCACCCATTGCCAGCATGGTCAGGTCACATGTCTCAAAGCATGTTTGCCTCCTTCAGAAAGTCATTGGGGACGTCAAAGAAAAAACAAAGTCAGACATTTGTTAAAGGGGTGAAAACAGATTTTATTCAGGAACTACTGACAGAAGGGGAAAGAGATGAGCTCCATTCTGATTTGTCTAGCTGTGACTTGGCATTTTAAAGGAAGAAGGATGGAGTAGAGAGAGGGAGGGAGTGAGGGCTGAATCAGAGTCAGAGAAGTAAACAATTACAAAGGGTTGGTCCGTGCAAATACTGATTTGGCCAGCTGTGTCTGCTCGCTGGCCACTGTGTAACTTAGGATTCTTTCCTCCCACAGAGACTGGGAGACAGAAGCTCTGTCACTCCTGATGATCACGTTTCAAAGGAATGGTTTTCAGGTCCTTGAGTTAGATACTCCTGAGTTGTAGAAGATATAGAACACCTCAAAGGGCCAGAGGAAGAATCCACAGTTGTAAGCCCTTTTTCGTCAATGCTGAGAAAGGGCGGTTAAGGGTTTATCATTAGGTGTTGACTAGAACAAACACTAAGTTCTTTTGACAGTTTGTGTTTTTTCAGATAGGAACTCAAAAAGGTGCTAGGTTGTCCAAGAGACTCGGCTTTGGGCTGCTAGAAGCTATGCTAAAGTTTCGTCAAATTTCTTAGTGCAGGGTTTGGACAGAGTTGTTATGTGCTGAGAGTTCTGTTTTAGTTCTCAGGTACACAGCCTTTCAGAAGAGTGATAGTCACATACATTTAATCCAGCATGTACGACAGTACTTGGAGCACCAGTACTCACCGAAGGACTGTGTGCAGATATGAATGCACACGTTAATTAGTATGATCTGGAATACTTACACTCTTGTTTTCAAAAAATTGAACAAGGTGCTTAGAAAAAATTTAGTTACCATATCAATGACCATTGTGAATGTGAAAAATGTTTTTCCTAAGTGAAGTTACAGAAACCGTTGTACCACATTGGATGAGAATCAGGAAACTTGGCTTCTCATTTTTCTTCTGCCCAGGAACACACACGTAGCTCGTAGGCTGTGTCCCAGATGAGGAGACAAAGTGAAGCCCTACACTGGGAGGTGTGGCTTGGTGAGTGGAGAGTACACTGGATTTCAGCTCGACACATCCTTTTGTCTGTCACTCCCCAGATAAAGATGTTTTATTCCTAGTTTGTCCAAAGGTGACATATTGGCTGGCACTGGGCCTGGTTCTGCTGATACTTACCTTTGTAAACTTGTGAAACTCATCTAACTCATAGAAGCTTAAAATTCTCATCTATAAATAATGGAATTTGGTTCCAAGAAATATGAAAACAAGTCCATTACAATTCTGAGACTTTGCAACTATACTGGGAAATATGTAAACATAAGTAATTTCATCATGGCAACTTTTGTCTGTATATCTCTATATAAGCAAATTTAAAGCAAATCTAATCTAAAAATAAAGTAATAAAAATAACTTTTATGATGTAAGTGATTCTAGAAGCTAAATCTAAAATGTACATGAAGTTTACTTACCCCATTGTATGTTTCTACTTTATTTGTTGTCCCAGATAAACTCAGTTTCTCAGAACATTTCTGGCACCACATGGGTGGGTTCTCCACACCAAGCCATTCTGGCATTAACTGCCTGGAGTTAGCCTCAGATCCCATAAATTAAGGGCTCAGCCCACAAGTCAGCTCCTCCTTCAGACACCGATCACACACCCCCAGCTTGTCCACAATACTTCTCACTGACTGGCTATAATCAGGTCTCACAAACCCTCCTTGGGTTTAAAATTTTGCTAGAAGTGCTCAGAGAACTCAGCGAAACACATTTACCAGTTTATTAGAAAGGATATTAAAGAATACAAATGAACAACCAGATAGAGATATGTAGGACCTGGTGCAGGGGAAGGATGTGAAGGTTCTTGCACGCTCCCTCTCGGTGTGCCACCCTCCCAGGATTTCCCTGTGTTCAGCTACCTGGAAACTCTCCCAACCCCATACTTTGGGGATTTTTATGGAAGTTTCACTATCTAGGCATGATCAATCATTATCTCAATATTTAGACCCTCGTCCCTTCCTGGATGATGGGGTGGGGCTGAATGTTCCAATCTTCTAATCATGGCTTGCTCTTTCTGGTGGCCAGTCCCCATCCTGAAGCTATCCAGGAGTCCACCAATGGTTACTTCATTAGAGCAAAAGACACCCCTATCACCTTGGAAATTCCAAGGGATTTAGGAGTCCTGTGTCAGGAAACATGTTCAAATACCAAATTTTAGAACAAAAGAATATCCTAGAGCAATAAATGTATTTTCTATTATTTCACATTTGTTTTTAACACAGGACACTGCTAGAAACACTCATAGATTAGCATAATGGAAATTTATTTGTAATATGTGCTTTCGTTATTGTAAACAAAAGTGTCACTTTTAAAGAAGCCTACATGGCTTCATAATAATTCATATACTTTCATTTTCATAAGATTTAATTATATGTTCCTCTTTAGCTTCCAGATTATGACTTGTATGGCCAAGACGTCAGCCTTCTTAGGTCCCAAATGTCCTCTGTTATCCTGCCTCTCTAACCTTCCAAGGCTGACCCCAGCTTCCTCTGTCTCTCAAAGCTTTCTCTGAGATCCCTCGGTAACCTACGCATCTTCTCATCCAGGGGATTTTACACATGCCATTTCCCCTGTCTGTACTACTCTTCCCCCAGTTAATTACAACTTGTAATTTTACATGTCTTTTCAGTTAAAAATTTATTATCATTTCTCTCAATTAGACTGTAAGTATGAGAGGAATTATCTGTCTGTTGCTTTAGGTGTGTTCAAAAATAATTGTTGAATAAATGAATGGAAAGGTGAAAAAGCTAATACATTCTACCTTTTATGTACAAAAAATTGCAGTTTTGAAGTTTTGTGAGTTTTCTCTCCATACAACAATTTGTTTCTTCATGGAAATGTAAAGTCTTTGTTTTTATTTTAGTAGAAAATATAGAATAAGATGGCACAGTTATTTGACTACACAACTGTACAACACGACTAAAAGCAAACATGTTTGGGAAACATGGAAGAATTGAGATGACTTAACAGTGAATTAAATGTGGTTATGAAGTATAAATGTGAGCAGCACATTGTCATGGGATTAATTGTGTCCCCTACTCCTAGTCCAGATGTATTGAAATCCTAACCTCTGTACCTGTGACTGTGACCTTATTTGGAAATACAGTCTCTGCAGATACAATCAAGTTAAGATACTACCATTATGAAGATACCAAACTAGGGTGGGTCTTAATCCAATGACTGGTGTCTCTGTAAGAAGAGGAAAATTTAGACACACAGACACATGGGAAAAGTGCCATGTGATAATAGAGGCAGACATTGGAGTGATGCAGCTACAAGCCTAGGAGTGCCAAGGATTGCTGGTAACCACCAGAAAAAAGAAAGAGGCAAGGAAGCGTTTTCCCCTAGCGCTTTCAGAGAGAGCATGGTTCTGCTGAAAATTTGATCTTGTATTAGTAGCCTCCAATACCATGAAACAATGAATTTCTGTTATTTTAAGCCACATAGTTTGTGGTAGTTTGATATGGAAGCCCTAAAATACAAATACACCCACCAATGTCTGGTAGTTGCCAACGATACTTCTGGAATCTGTAACGATCTTTGAAAGATCCAACTGCCTTTTTAAATCAGAGAATCCTATTACCATTTATTTCTTCCAACAGTCTGAATGACCATCGGCCAGCAATAGAGAGACATTTCCAGAAATGCCCACATGTACAGTTCAAAGGCTGAGGAAGATGATTCATCAAACTTTCAAATGTGCCCTGGAGTTTGGAAAAAAAAGGTTATTTGTTTTCAGTAACAAAATCCCGAGAAAACAGAAGGTTTAAATAGAGATCATTTTTAACTCGATGGTATTTTTTTTTCCCTCTCTTTAATTACTTCTCAATGAAAGGAAACTGAAGGAGGATGACTATAACTGTGAAAAGCCTCAATAATTAAAATGTCACCTAGAAACTTTAAGAAGCCCTGGCACGAAGCTTAGTATTTTGTTTGAAAATAAGGATTTCACTATCTAGTTTTCACAGTTTGGATTTTCCAGCAGGATGACACAGTTGTGTCTACATGGAGCCAAAGCACCATGATGGAGAGTTACATTCAACCCAACATTGATAGAGTCCTAGGTAACCAGACGTGGAGTTTTGGATAAGCTTTCAGATGACTCACTAAATGCACCATTTTAATCTTTGTGTTGTTATTGTACTGACAATGGTTAAGTTAATTTGGAAATTTTTGTGAGACTTCAAATAAACAGTTCAGAAATAAGTACTTGTGGAGATGGCTTCTCATCTTTTTTATTTTATTATTTTATTTGATTATTATTTTATTATTGTATTTTATTTACTGAAAATTCTTACCTATCATGCCTTCATTTTATCACTCATTCACTCATTTGTTAAATATTAATTATACAGCTATTATGTGCCAGACCCTTCAGTTGTTGGATCCTTCAGGATTTTCTTATCTGCAGAGAGCTGCTTCATCCAAGGTCACACCCTTCCCTGAGACAGTCCACATTTAATAGCTGGTGGAATGGAAATCAAACCCTTGCCCTTAATTCTAATGAAGGACAACTTTGGTAGGACATATTTGTTTTAGAGCTCACCATGGGGCTGGCTAAGGCTGATGTAGGTCAGAGAGGTCCTGGCATCTTTGGTGGTGGCCTGGTGGCTGGGCAGATTATAGGAAGGGCCCATTACAGTATTGGCCACATTATGGCAAGCGGGATGATAGGATTGGAAACAATAAAGAGCAGGTAGTGGTGCTTCACCCCCAGAAGGCAGGAGGCCTTAATTTTTATAATGAGTGACAAGGTTAGAGTAGCAGTCAAGAGGCCTGATGCATGTAAAGTTATGGACCAGGTTAATAGAACACAGAATTCCTAGGGACGCACAATCAACAAAGGCACTGCCATGCTCCGACAACTCTGGAAGTCAGAAAGGCCTATGATTTTTGTCCTAGCTCAATCACTTACCATCCATGTGGCATCAACCAACTGACTTAAATTCTCTGAATTTTTATTTTTCTAAATATGAGATAATAAAACCTGCTTTCCTGGATTTTTGCTAGATTTAAATCGATTATATACCAAAATATATAAGACAGATTTTGGCTCATGGTAGGACCTCAATAAGGGATAAGGGGTAGCAATTATTACGATTTTATCCATGATACTGATTAGCAGAAAATTAATAAACCCTTCTTTAGAATTTTAACAAAGAGAACACTGTAAGCAATAGATTAGGAAAGGTTTGGGAAGAAAAACCGCTAGATAGCCACAATGGCTAGTCATAGAATAATAATAGATGTTATGGATATATCTAAATTGTCTCTAAGATAAAATAATGGGAATGAGGAGGGGTCATTTTGGAAAAAAGAATACTCAAAAGTAAGGTAAAAAGAGAAATTTAAGACCCCGTTTCTACTTTATATTATAAATTTATACTTTTAAATAATTACATTGGAAAAAAATTATAGCTTTGAGGAAAAACTCAAGAGGAGAGAAAAAATACCTTTTCAAAGACTGGGAGATGTAGAAAGATAATTTAAATAATGTGATTTCTATTTTTATAGTTAAAAGACTATTTTATAGTAGGCATCTTGAGGTTTGCCTAGTAAAAAGATGACATTTCTTTAAATCTAAATATAAATGCATGGCAAAAAAGGGAAGACAGAAACAGCTTGTCAACATGTGATGGTCAACTACAAAATTGTAAGTGAACAATGATAGTAAATGAAGACATATGACTTGAAATCTGTCCTTACACTTGAGAAGGATTAAGTTTGGCAATATTACACATTTTTCATGGAAATAAAAAATTAAAAGTGAAGCTAAGTGTATCTGAGAACGTAAGGTCTGTTTTCTGAAATTAAAACTCTCCCTCCCCAACGCCTAGTCACCCTTAACTTTCTAAACCATATCTCTAAATTTAAAATTTTATCTCTAGAATGTAGCTGTTCTAATTGTCAGAAATGTGACAACTTTTTAAAGTCCTTTTGACCAATTTCATTTTCCCTAAACCTTTCTAGCTTGTTCTTTTTCCCTCTCAGATCATTTCCTTCTAGAGGAAACATGAATTTTGCAAATGTGACTTTGGGGTGATAAGTCATTTAATAAGCAAATAGTTCATATAAAATGGACCGGTTGAAAGCTGTAGAATTAAATCTTAAAAATATTTGAATTCAGTTCCAGTTCTACTACATACTAGCTGCGCAATTTGGGGTGGGTTAGGTTTCACTATCTATAAGTTGGAAATTAATAATATCATCCCTTTTTGGACAAGTAGTTGACTTTTGTCTATTCATTTGATTGGATGTTTAATAATAAAATGATATTACATACCCTAAATTATTTTTAAGTGTTAAAAGATTTGTGAGTCATGTATTTGTATTATCTTCATGAACTGATTGTTGACTGAACAGTTAAATTCAATGTAAAACTATTTTTAATGTCAATCCAAACTTTGGATGACATTGGAGAAATAGCCAAATAACCTGACATATTGTTGGCCAGCAGGTCATTGTGGCCTTGACACCTTACAGGTTTTCTGGAAGGGAAGTTTTATATTCCCTCTCACCATTGATATTTTCCCTCTGCCACAATCCTTAAAAAACGGATTTTTTCCCCCACCCCCAAAAAAATGTGGAGAAAGGAAGAACAAGAATAAATCAAATTTAATCATTTTTATGGAGGTATAATTTATGTAAAATAAAATGCACAGATTTATAGTGTTTGGTTTAATTAATTAGACACATCTATATAGGATACTGCTACTCCAATCAAGTTATACAACATTCCCTTTATTCCAAAAATTCCCTCATCCCCCAACCCAGTTAAACCCCCCCATTTATCCAAGGCATTGTTCTTAATTCTGTTCTTAATTCTGTTCTTAATTCTGTTCCCATATCTTACTGTTTCTGTTTTAGCATTCTATACAAATGGAACCATACATTACATATTTATTTGTGTCTGTCCTCATTTATTTAAGAAAACTTATTTGAGCTTCACCCATGTTGATATCTATATCAATAATACATTTTTTATTGATGATAACTGTTCCATTTTATGAATACCACACAATTTTAATTAATCATTCTCTTGTTGATGGACATTTGAGTTGTTTCTAATATCTGTGATTATGACTAAATCTGCTATAAACATTCTTATATGACCATTTTTGGACACAAATTTTTATTACTCTAAATAAATATGTAGAAGTGATATTCATTAGGGTTCCTACATTTTTACCCTTATTTTTTAAAGTGTTGAATTAGTTTTTGAAGTGATTACACGTTTACACTCCCACTAACAGTGCAAGAGAATCCCAATTTTTCCTCATACTCCCAATACTTAGTATTTTCACCCTTTTCTTTTGGTTTTAATTTTAACTGAGTCATAGCTTATTGTGGTTTTAATTTCTCTAGTGATCAATGATGTGGGGCATTTTCCATGTTCCTAATAGAATTTACATCTTTTCTAATAATTTTTTCAAGTAGTTTGACCATTTATATTGGACTATTTTCTTTTTTTATTATATATATGTTTAATTATTTATAATCCTGTATACAAACCCTTTTCCAAATACATCTATTGCATATGTTTCTTCAAGTCATTGGATTGTGATTCACTTTCTTCATGGTGACTTTCAAGAACCAAATTTATTACTTTTTATAAAGTCCAACTTATCCTTTTTTTTACTGTTATGGGCTGAATTATATTCCTCCAATATTCATATGATAAAGTTATAACCCCAAGTACTTCAGAATGTACCTGGATTTGGAGATAGGGCATTTAAATATGTTATTAAGGTAAAATGAGGTAATATGCATGGGCCCAAATCCAAAATGGCTGCTCTACATATAGAACATAATGCACACAGAGGAAAGACCATGTGAGAACACGGAAAGAATGCAGCCACCTACAAGGCAAGGAATGAGGATTCAGAAGAAGCCAAAATGACAAATATCTTGGCCTCGGACTTCTGACCTTCAGAACAGTGAGAAAATAAATTTCTGTTGTTTAAGCTACCCAGTCTATGGCTGCCATAGCATCCCAGTTAATATAATGACTATTTTAAAAAAAAATTTATTTCTAAGACATCTTTGCTTACTCCAAGCCTGTAAAGCTATTCTTTTTATCCATTCATCTGCCAATGAATACTTAGGTTGCTTCCATGTCTTGCCTATTGTAAATAATGTCACAATAAACATGGGAGTGCAGATATCGCTTCAAGATAGTGCTTTGCTTCCATTGGATGTATGCCTAGAAGTGGGACTGTTGGATCATACGGTAATTTGATTTTTTAATTTTTATTTTTTGAGGAACCTTCATACTGTTTTCCATAGTGGTTGTACCATTTACACTCCCACCAATAAAGTACAAGGAGTCCCTTTCTCAACATCGTAGATTGCATTTGTTATCTCTTTTTCTTTTTCAATAGCCATTCTAACAGGTGGGGTTTGGATTTGCATTTCCCTAATGATTAGTGATGTTGAGCACTGTTTCATATACTTGCTGGCATTTATATGTCTTCTTCGGGAATACGTCTATTCAAGTCCTCTGCTTGTCCTCTGGATGCTTCTACAGATCTGCAAGTGCATAATCAACTTTGCTAAAATAATGCTGTACTATAAAATATCTCCAAACTCAGTGGCTTATAACAGCAATAAAATGTGTCTTACTCATAATTTTTCAGATCAGCTGGGGCACTACTGACCCATGTGTCCACGTTTCAGGTTGGATTGAATCTAGCTTTAAATTTCTCCTCAGTCCGGAATCAACAGCTAACTAGGCATGTTCTTCTGAGTAGAAGACAGAATCACAAGAGAGTAAGTGGTAGCATGTATTGCAAGATAGTTTAGAAGCGGTAAAGTGTTATTTTGCTCATATTCTTTTGGTCAGAACAAGTCACGTGGTCAAATCCAAAATCACTAAAGTACATGCTCTGCCTATTCTACTGGGAAATACAACAAAGTTACATAATAAAGGGTAAGGCTATTACTCCTAGAAGGGTCTAGTGAATAATTGAGAATGAACTTCCTACCTTTATTTGAATGCTTAGTGTTACTTCTTTTGAATATGCTCCAGCCACTTTTTCTTTGATAAATCCTCTCCCCTCTGTCCAAAACCCAACAGTAGATAGAGATTCATTCTAAATGTGTTCCTCTTATCCTATGCTTTAACCTATAATAACACACTTCACAATATATATTATCACTGATTTTATTTCAACTTATTCAATGACTGTAGTGGAAATCTTCTTAGGTCATACTGTGTTTTTTACCTTGTATCTTCAGCATTTTGCATCTCACCAAGAACAGTATTAGCATTTGGAAATGTTAAATAAATGACTGGATGAATCAATGCCTTATCTGCACTTATTCCTATCTACCCTTAGTTAGTTTTACTTCAAATTTAACTTTGAGAGAAAATGCACGAGTTGTTAAGAAAGTCAAATGTACCCAAATCGCTTTCCAGACTGAGTACAAATATTCACAGGGGGAAGAAAGAAAGAAAGGAAGTAAGAAAGAAAGAAAGAAAGAAAGAAAGAAAGAAAGAGAGAAAGGAGGGAGGGAGGGAGAGAGGAAGGGAGGGAAGAAAGGAAATAAAGAAGGAAGGAGGGAAGAAGAAAAAGAAAGAGAGGCAAGAGGAAGGAAGGGAGGGAAGAAAAGAGAGAGAGTGAGAGAGAGCAAGAGAGGGAAAAAGGCTTTAAAAAAAGGAAACAGTCATAGTTTTAAGATCTGAAAAGGGAATAAGATATCAAATATATATTGAGGCAGTGTATTAAATGAAAAATATGGCTACATATAGTGAATTTAAAACACATTCATATACTGTATTTAAATAAAATCAATTTGCTATAACTCATTCTTCCTTTGATTTGCATAGAACCTACTTTTGTTTAAGCATTTTTTTAAGATTCTTTTTCCTACTTGTGGTAGGATGGGTAGGATACAAGATTAGAACAATGCTGTACAAAATTTTGGGTAACCACATTATGATTTTATACACATAATTAAGAATTACATTTTTGGGGTGATTGTTTTGTTTATCTTACAAATGTTAAATTTAAAACAACCTTGGAAGGGAGGTGTGTTTCTATTGTTAATTTATAGGTGATGATATAAATTTTAGGTGGTTAACTATATTTCCCAGTGACATTCAACTATTAATGACAGACCTGGAATTAAAACACAGGTCATTACTAAAAATAATATTAATATATTTAATTTCACAAGTCGTGTGTGTACATAAAAAATCAAGGAATTCTAAATCAAAACAAATTATCAGTTGAAACCCTAAGGAAAAGTGTATAAAAATCTTATAGTGTCTAGAACTATTACCTTCCTCTTAACTTTTTCTAAAACTCATGAATATTTTTCTAACTCCATTGCTAATAGGCAAAGTAAAGAGATAAAGTGAGACTTTTTCTTATTTAATTCTTAAGAAGATAACAACTTCCGTCCTTTTTCTCATCTTTAGCCTTTGAAACTGGGACTCAGCATCAGCATATTTTTTGCAGTTACTGTCATCTGGAATAAATTTTTATCTCTCTTTTCCAATTGGCTTTTTACCTGGTCCTCATTACTCACCACCAAACAAGATGTCTTCCTCTTGTTAATACTTCTTACCTCCATTCCCTTTCAACTGTGAATTATTATCAGCATAAGCTATGTATCTTGGCAAAGCAATTCCTTTGATTTGTCCAATCAAATCAAGTCATGCTGAATGATGGGGAGACTTCCAAAGAGGCAGCCCTGCATATCTGGAGATAGCTTCTGAAACCTAAGACACCCACAATATCCATTAATTAACACATATTTAATGAGAGTCCTCTTTGTCGAAAGTGTGGCAGTGCTCTTTGCAGTGGAACTCTATGAAGATTAGAACCAATTACTGACCTTAAAAAATATCCAGTCCATTTGAGGAGACTAGAATATACATGTAAAATGATTATATATTATTATTTTAACAAAATGTGGAGTATGTCCTACATTACAGGTTCTGTACTGGATACTGAGGTTATGGTAATATACAAAAGAGATGAAACAATCCTCACTCTAGTGTACCTTATATTTAAATAGGGAACACAAACAATAAAGAATAAATACGATAAATAATTAATAACACACTTAGGAAGTTATAAGTGCTATGGAAATATACACAGGCTAAGGTAGATGGAAAGTGCTGGGGGTTGTATGGGGTTTCAATTTTAGATGCATGGCCAAGATAGGGTGTAATGAGAAAGTAGCATGTTGTTACCTTGCTGATTAGTGTCCCTGGAAGATGGCGCAAACAAGGCATAGACCTTGAGATGGGAGCACACGGCATATTTGTAATCAAGAAATGGGGAGTAGAACAGTATGTTGTAGCAAACTGTGCAATGTGATACTGATAGGAAGTAAGGTCAATCATTTCATTTATTGACAATTTTTGTAGGGTCTTTTAGGTCATTGTAGGTTCTCTGGCTTTTGTTCTGGAAGAAATGAAAGGGCATTTTCAGAAAATATTATCTAACTTTATGTGGACAAAGGCATTTGCCAAAGAAACAAATGAAAAACACAGCAAAAACCCATGATAGTGAAGAGGGAGACTTGGACCAGGGTAGCAAGGGTGGATGTGGTGAGAAGTTGGTCTCCCTAGAGGTAGTGAGAAATTCAGGATACATTTTGAAGGAACAGCCAATGGCATTTTATAATAGATTGGATGTGGTGTTTGAGAAAATGAGAGATGACTTCAAGATTTTTGAACCAAAACAAACTAAGATAGAAACTCCTAAAATAAAACTATGAATTTCTGGAATTGAGGTAATTTTATACAACCATAATAATACTTTCTCCATTGGTGAAGTCACTCAGAAAATAACTAAAATCGTATAGATCCAGCAGGTTTAAAACTGAGTCTTCAGGGAAAAGATCAGAGGTATGTATGAGGTAAATGTCACAAGCAGGAGAAATAAGATACACACACACACATATGTGTGTGTGTGTGTGTATATATGTGTATATATATATATATATATATATATATATATATAGTTAAGTTGTATAACGCTAGAAAACTTGGTCTGAACCAAGAATCAAGGGAGCTAGGTAAAACAATTAGAAATCAGTAAGGAATTAAATTGAGGAGACATTTAGGGGTTAGATCAAAGTGAGTAAGATTAGTGACTAGAAAATATACATAATAGTTTCAAAAATTATCTGGAGATAAGGGAATACAATGATTCTCTTTAATCGAATTAAAGCTATTTTCATTCTAAGTGACAATACAAAATTTCACACCTGTGCTAAGATAGTCAATCCATTATAGTATGCTTTTTCCATTTAGAAGCCAACCTTTAGATTACTGCCAGTTTCAAGTGCAATGCAAAATAAGCACAACAATAACTAGGCCAATTTGGACAGCATTTCAAAAATGCAACCATGATCAAATACTTAATCCATTAAGTATGTTTTGTTACCTCTAGTTGAGAGCGGTACTGTTGTTTTGTATTTTTATAATAGGCAAATGATCACGTGTCACCCAGAGAGATATTGGTGACCATAAGGTGACTGAACAATGTACCAAAATGACTATTTATTGTTTGTTTTTTACGACTCAGTAATTTAATGGAAGGTTTCCTAAAGACAGTCTTTAACATATCTATCTATCTTCTCAGTAAATGTAGCATTACACATGGACTTTGTTGAGTCCGATGCCTGTCTTTTTGTTTTTTTTGTTTATTTCCTAACAGAAAACCTCTAATTGTGCATATGTGTATTCTCTATGGGAGACACGTTGTAGAGTCTATTTATGGCTCATTGATAGGAAAATTGAGGGATGACAGGGAAGCACAGTGCTGTATACAATATTGTATTACTTCTAGAAGAAAAATACTAAAAGAAGTATAATGTAATTTGCATGTATATGAAAAAGGTAATGTCAGTTTATATTAGTAATTACATACAGTATACAATGCAAGTGCATTGATGTACATGCACTTTAAATGGGTGTCTTTCTGCAATATGAAATATTTTCAAGGACAGCAGCTAGAGTCCCACAGCTGAAATAATTTGTAGGAGAAGTTTTCTAAAAGGGACGTTCTAAAATTCACTTTCACACTAGCACCTTTAAAATAAACTAAATGACCAAAACGGTTTAATCTAATCACTGAATCAGATTTACTACAGCTCTCTTACAAGTAGACAGAGATACTTATCCTTGGCCTGAATCTCATTACTGTCTGCTGACTTCTGTGTACCATGTAATGAACGTTGGAGAGCTCTGTCAGCCTATCACCAAACTCCTATGGCCCCAGGGTGTGAGAAATAGTGCATTTATTCACTCACAGTAGCTGCCTCCAGACCACAAGCAATTTGCCTAGAGAATGAGTCAGCTTATCAGTTCTCTCCCTCCTATCACTCTTCTCTAACCACATTATCCTGAAACTGCATTTCCCAAGCTTCATTTATCCAGGTATCATCCACGTGTTTCACCACTTGCAGTATTATTTAATTTTTTTCATTAAATTGACAAATTTTAAACAAATAGATGGGCTGATAATACTAGTTTCACAGTAATATGACCTCTTAAACATTAAAACACAGAATGTTTGTATATTTGTACCATTGAAAACCCTTTTTAATATTGTTTATCACATCTTGAAATATACTGACTTCCAAATTTTGATTGAGTATAAGGTAGGATTCTTCCTAAATCCATGCTGAGGTTGGGATCAACTGTTTTACTCTATTGTAAAATTGTGAAAAGTACTTAAGAGATTCATTCAAGAGAAATGATGTTCAACTCATGATCGTAAGGGAGTATTTTCCTACATCGGGGAATCGTATGAGAACATGGCTTGGTATCCATTTTCAAAGAGCTTATAAGATATCAGGGACACAAATTACCATGTTGCAAGAAACTAAGAGAGTTTAGATAAAGCTATAAAGGAATTTAGAAGAAGGAAACATACTTCTCATTGGGGGATAAGAATTCAGGAATAGGCAGAGTTTGTACTGGCCTTTAAATGGCACATTAAACATTTAGTCTATGAATATTAATGAGGGGTTGAGGGAAGATGCTGCTAAAGATTTCTGGTGGCTGGAATAACATTAACAAAGATACTGAAAAGTGTTGGGCAGGATCAGGAGACTACACATGGCTCTTAGAGTACAGGGTATAGGAATTTCACTTAGTAGAGAAGAAAGCTGGAAGTGGATTCAGGTAGTGGATTGTGCAATACTTTATATGCCAGCGTACGGGATTTGGAATTCTGCAGTAAAGTTTCTGTAATTATTTTTCTTTCTAGTACATGTATACATATTTACTTGCTACATTGTATAATGTATCATCATTATGAAATATTTATCATCATTTGTACTCATCAGTGATGAGTTGTATAACCTTGAAGGTACATGACTCAACCTCTCGAGGACTTTAAAACGGAGACGGTAATAATACCTACTTCATAGTGTGGTTGTGAAAAATAGAGGAAATATTACATAAAACTGCTTGTCACAGTGCAGTCAATCAATCAATATATACATATATTTTTTCATTAGTTTTAATAACTAGTAACAGTCACAAATACTAATAAGCGATAACAAAAGATAATGGCTATGGCTATTATTGTTCCCATAAGAGGGACTTATGATCATGTCACTTTGACTATTTGAAATGTATAATTTAAAATACCAATTTACAATTTTGTAAACAATATGTATATTTGAAATGACATAACATATAGAGTATTTATTCTGGTAAGGCTTTAACACTGGCCACTGAAAACTAGGTGCCAAGAACAGAATTTCCCCAAGTGGTGAGAGTCATTTTGAAAATTCTTTCATTTTCTTTTTAAGACGTGAATGACAGATTAAAGTTGCCGAACCAGGTTATTACCAAGAAACTTTTCTAGTATGATATAATTAAACAGTATGAGAGAGGGCAATAAAATTTCTTAGTTTTATTTCTAAAAGTTCTAGGAAAAGCAATATCCCAAATCCACATTTTGCTTATGAAAGTTAAGAAATGAGATCTATTTTCTCTTCTAATTTTAAATGCAAGAACACATATTCTGTTACATAAAGTTTCAATGTCTAAACACAAAACTATTAAAATATGTATTGGAATCAATTTATAATGATTAACAGTTTGACTAGGAAGCAATGTTTTTCTGGTGTCATTTTTCATAAAATACCAGTCTATTTTATTATTTAATTATAACCACAAGTTGTTTCTTTTCAGGGTAAAATAGCTGTATTATTTTACTCCTTATGTGAGTGTTCTCCAAGTTTATTTATTCTTGTCCTAACTTTTGCCCTAATGAATGAATTATCTGTTCTTTCCTAATCCTGCTACACGGGAATTGTAAGGGAAATCCGGCATGAGTGCCTTTTGACCTTAATCTTAAATGCATTGCAACATTCCTGAAAGTCAAACCAGCGTGCCTTTTCACTTCTCCATTCCTGAAATCTCATACTTGGAGTGTGTTGTGTTTGTCTGCCGTTTTTGCCTCAGGACAGAAATCCTGACCTTCTGGGCCATTAACTCTACCATGCACCTTTGTGGTTCTTGAAAGCTAGTTTATCTTGGGGAAAATAAAATAGAGCAAGAAAAACAAGGACTCAGATTATTTTATAAATGAAGGAAAGGCAGATGATAAGATCAATCATTTAGAATATCTTTGAATTCTTTCATGTAAATATAAATCTATCTATATGTATATGTTTTTAAACCATTAATATATATTTTTATTTACATATTATATATATATATTGCATATGTATTTTTTTCTTATGTAAGTTTCTATTAACTCCTATATTAAGACAGGGGGTTGGTGCTATGACCAGGTCATGTGCTTAAAAAGTGAAATCTCTGTCTATCGTAATAGATGAATATCATAAGCAAAAAACAGCCAAAGGAGTCAAACCCAAAAGAGGACATTAGTTATGATTCCATTTTGTACCAATCTATGTTCTTGGAGATCATGCTAGTAGTTAGCCCTAACAAGGCAGTAATGACTAGACAAGAGTATAAGGGGTGTTTCTAGATGTGGATCCTTGGATATGTGTGTGATCACTATGAAAATTCTTCGTTATACTATTATGACATAGTCCTTTATGTATATTTCAATTTGATAAACTGTTATAAAAGGTACATCATGTAGAGAATCAAACTTAACAATTCTTATTTACAGAGGTGCAGGCTTCTTATATTTTATCAATCTTGAAAGGCACAGAAAATTGCATTTTATGAAAAGACTGTTTCAAAAAGATATAAGGAAAGGAACTATGACTTAGCATAAAATTACCAAAACTGTCTAATTATTCTTCAAATATTTTTTAGCACTTTCTCTTTAAATGATAATACCCTGACAGGCTTTGGTCACACAGAAGTGACTAAAAGGGAGTCCTGCATATATACACTACCAAATGTAAAACAGATAGCTAGTGGGAAGCAGCCGTATGGCACAGGGAGATCAGCTAGGTGTCTTGTGACCACCTAGAGGGGTGGGGTAGGGAGGGTGGGAGGGAGGGAGACGCAAGAGGGAAGGGATATGGAAATATATGTAGTATATGTATAGCTGATTCACTTTGTTATAAAACAGAAACTGACACACACACACAAAAAAGGAAGTCCTGACTGCAAGGAGCTTACAGTCTAGTGGGAAAGAGAAGAACAAAAGCCAAGGTAAATTAATATAATACTTTTAATAGGGTAATTACTCTAATAAAGGTGTATTGCCTATGGTAATATTGCAGCTCTGAGGGAGAACATATGGAAATATGCATTTGTACATCACCTACACACATCCTCCCTTATACTTTTTTTTTTTAAGTCTTTATTGAATTTGTTACAATATTGCTTCAATTTTATGTTTTGGTTTTTTGGCCATGAGGCATATGGGATCTTAACTCCCCGACCAGGGATTGAACCTGCACTCCGTGCACAGGAAGGTGAAGTCTTAACCACTGGACAGCCAGGGAAGTCCCTTCCCCTATACTTTAAATCATTTCTAGATTACTTATAATACCTAATACAATGTAAATGCTACAGAAGGAGTTGCCAGTGCATGGTAAATTCAAATTTTGCTTTTTGAAAATTTCTGGATTTTTTTTTTTTCCTGAATATTTTTGGTCCAAGGTTAGTTAACTTTGTGGATGTGGAAACTGCAGATTTGGAAAACCAAGTCTGCTCTCAACATTTTCTCAGTTGAACTCCAGATGAGACACTAATGAGCCTTCCTGAAGATAAGGCAAAATAAAGAAAATGTATGTGGCTTCTGAGTGTCCCAAATGATGATGCCCCAGAAGAATGACATATGTGTGAAAGGAGGATAAACTGAACAGCCCACAAGAAGTATTTTAAAGGTAATTAATTTCTACCCTAATACAAACATACATGTGGGATGGAGTATCGAAGAATGGGAGGAGGAGGATGGACAGAGAGCTCCTCCTCAAGAAGCTTTTCTTCTCCTATTTGCAGTCCAGTCATGAGGTTTCCAGCATTTGGATCAACACAATCACCAGTGTATAGGTATCTTGATTCACCATCCACATGTACATGGCCAGAACCTAAAACAAGCTCAGAAGCTCGAAGTCATTTAGACAACTGGAATCCTAAAGTATGGTACTTGAAGCTAAGAATCTGAGCTTCGAAACTTTGGCTGTTGGCTAATGTAGGATTCGTGTGGTTTATCAGCAGGGTTTCAGAAGTAACGAATTTATTTACAGAACAGAAACAAACTCACAGACTTAGAGAACTAACTTATGGTTACCAGGGGGGAAGGGAAGGAATAGTTTGGGAGCTTGGGATTGACATGTACACACTGATATGTTTAAAACTGATAACCAACAAGGACCTACTGCATAGCACAGGAAACTCTGCTCAATGTTATGTGGAAGCCTGGATGGGAAGGGAATTTGGGGGAGAATGGATACATGTTTATGTATGGCAGAGCCACTTTGCTGTGCACCTGAAACTAACATTACATTGTTAATCAGCTCTAATCCAATATAAAATAAAAAGTTAAATAAAACACCTAGTTGTTCATTCAAAAAGAGAATTATAGTATGATCTTCTTCCT
>NC_041224.1:163564172-163608012 GCF_002837175.3 Physeter macrocephalus
ACTATACGCCAATATAAAATAAAAATTTAAAAAAATATATGTTTCTTCTTGTCTAGACATAACACAAAGAGAACAGACATGTGAATACTTCTGGTGAGGGGAAAAATTTAAAGCAAACAAACAACAACAAAACTTTTCTGGAAGAAAAGCATTTCAAAAATATTTAGTATCCTGGAAGGGCTTGAACCAGTGAATACACATGCTTAAATCAACTCCCTAAAAAATTATCCTTGGAAGTATGAATTTCCTTCAGAGTCCAATGGGCTAAACACTTATTTGAGTGAATAGAAAAGCAGCTCTAATGAAAGTGTTTAGTTAAAAAATGTTATCATATTGCAAATATGCCAGCTCCCTCATAAAGGGTTCCATTAGTCTACATAAAGTCAAAACTCCTTATCACAGCACACAAAGCTCTTCATCTTCTGGATCCTGACCATCTTTCCACCTTTATTTTCTTTATCCCCTCACACTCACACAATGTATTTCTACCGGGGTGACTTCCTTAAAATTCCCAAGTCAGTTGTGCTTTGTCATACTTCCACATCTTTAAATATGCCCTTTGCTTTACCAAGAATGACCATTGCATCAGAGATAATACATCCCAATACCTTCACAATGCTTAACATAATGAAGGATTTCCATAAAGATTTGTGGAATGTAAAACATGAAAGAGCATTAGATTGTATTTGTGAACTTAAAGACATTATTCAAGCTTATTGAAAGATGCTAAATTTAAATAATCCCTGAACTTGCAATGATGATTACCTCCTTCACTGTCCTGAATCTTCATCAGACACAGCTCATTTACTCTCACTGGGTACCTAATAAGGGAATGGTTCAGGAGACAGGGCCTGAGGTGAAATGCAGTTGTTCTTGATAAGTTTTGAGACCGAGGGTTTACATCTGGAATGAAGTGAAAGTATGTTGTTTTTCCTACCTTGGAGCTTGAAAATGCCAATTCACATTCTCTCTTCCAATTATCTATGCTCATTGTCTATTCCGATATCACTGCTGATTTGTAACATTCTCTTGAATGTAACAATACTAAGAGGTTGCAATTATTAGAGGTTTACAGTATGCCAGGCACTGGCATATACTGACTACCTCATTTAATACTTAAAAAAAAAATGCCATCAATTAGATTCCAATAGATGCACACATTATAAATGAGGAATTTAAGGCAAGAGATTTTAGATAGATTGCCAAAGGTACACAGCTGACAAGAGATGGAGCCAGGATTTTAAAACATGAAGAGCCCAGAGTCCTTTTCTGTAATATTCTATACTATCATGTTTCCACGTTTCTCCTGTATTAACATATATTTCCCACTATGTTCTAGGCTCAGAACTCAGTAATTTATATTAACATTATCTCATTTGAAATTTCCTAGAATTTTTTTTTCTTTATAGATGTCAAAAACATAACTCGGATAGGTGAAAACCCTTGCCGTAAGTTGTGAAATTAATTAGTTAATTGTCAAAACTAAGTTCCAAATCCACGTACTCTAATTTAGAGAAAATAAATAATGAAATGATTATGCTTTAGAAGAAAAAGCAGGTTATTTCATAAATGCTTTCCAATGACAGTAGTATGGGAACACAAAAATAATAACAAGAAAAATGTAAAGAAGCATGGAATGAAAGGGCTAACTCTAAGAAGTTGTGATGACAGGCAGAGACCCTGATGATTTCTATGTATTTCTCTCTAGTTAGGTTAAAAGGATTAGGGCTTTACCAAAACGTTATGCACAAAGACAGCTATGGACCTAGAATGCTTTCAGCCACCTATAATGCAATTTTAGAAGAAAGCTCACACATTTGTCCTCTCCTTCAATGAGTCCTTGAACTTTACACACAAAACCTGTCTGCTGTTTTCTTCCTCACCCCTGTTTATCCTCTCTCTTATCATAGACCACATTTATTTAAGTATTTGCTAATACAGAATTATGGCTCAAAACAACACTCATGGGCTTCCCTTGTGGCGCAGTGGTTGAGAGTCCGCCTGCCAAGGCCTGCGCGTCCGGAGCCTGTGCCCCGCAACGGGAGAGGCCACAACAGTGAGAGGCCCGCGTACCGCAAAAACAACAACAACAACAACAACACTCAGTTAGTGCCATTGCCAATTTAAAGACCCGGTTTGTCTAATTCATTCCTTTGATTGAATGCCAGTGTATGCAGTTTCATTTTTCTCATTTTATTCTCAGTACCCAGGGCAAAACCACAAAAGAGTTCACAGTCAAATAGAAGAAAGGAAACTGGAAATAGTTACAATATACAAAATAAGCTTAATAAAGTGGATATGAAGCACTTTATGAGCCCATAAGAGTAATTTCATAATTTAGCCCAAGGAAGTCCAGAAAGACTTAGTAGGGCAGGAATTGTCACGCGTGTCCTCCCGGAGGTTTGGGGTAGGACGATGGATACTTAGCTCTGACGAGACAATTTTCTTTGCAATTGCTTCTTTCATTTTAAACCTAATGCAGCTTTACTATCATTCATAATTTATGTGTTTAATTTTGGATAGTAAAATATCTAAATCCTTGAGTAAAATGAAAAGACCAGGGAGAAGCCCCTTGCCATAAATGAAGTCCAGTTTAAGAATCAGAGGCTAAGTAGAAGACTGCACCCGGGTGAGTGGAGGTCTGGGTGTGGAAGGAGGCCCAGTGGATGTGGCTCAGGGTATGCAAAGGCATCCAGTTCTAGAAAGCTAAGAGGGCTGCATGTTGCATGAAAGTCAGGAGATCAGAAAGGCTGGAGCACAGGGCAAGCAGACAGTGAATTTTACTACCAGTGTAGGTGCTATTGGCTTTGGGGGGATTGGATAAAATAATAAGAATTTAAAATTGCTATCTGGAGATGTTATCACACATTTTTAACTCGGTTGTTTCCCCAAATAGCTGTCACAGCAGGCTGTCCTCCTGTGTTTGGGGTACTGTTTTTAATTGGGAAAAGAAAGGGAGAGCCATGCTTTAAGTTCTTGCACTAATGTCATCTTCAATTTCCACTCTCTTCATTCATCAGGCCATAGAAAAGCAGAAAGTAATGCCTGAAATTCTGTTGGTGAAATATTACTGTCTAATGTGGGAATATGAATCATAAAGTTTTCTGTAAGAGAAACTTTATTATTAATATTACTCTTGTTTTAAAATTTTAATTATACTTTTTCATTTATTATTAGAGCATTTTTTTAAAAGAAAGCTCATTCTACAGTCCCCACTTGAAACCAATTTTTATTTTCTCTTCGTTCTTTATAATGTTCTTTGTCATTGAAAAGTCAAAGTGTTCCACATGGAAAAATGCTACCCTTTTGTTTTATGTGTTAAGTTAAACTCCTGCTTTCACTCTTCCCTGAGAAGCAAATGCCACCTTCTCACACAGACATACACTTCAAGTCTTCAGCTTATTCTGTTCATTTAAAGTCATTGCTCTTACGTACTGCAAGCTGTAACTGCTTATAGCAATATAATGCCGTACCTCACTAACATAATCATAATGCAGTTACTTAATATTTTTTACATGGCAGCAGTATCGGTCTTTAGATAACTATTATGTTGGGTATTATTATAATTCTTTTTGTACCATTGTGGTTTAAAGATGTATAGAATAGAGCTGGCTTCTATCTGCTTAGCAATTAAATGAAATATTATAAACAGGACAGTCTATCTGTAAAGCTTGAATGTTTACTTGCTGAATTAGTGTTTAGCAGAGAAGCAGTTGCAGCCCAGAAGCCTCTAGGAAGGAACACATTTTATCTAAAATAATGGCAGCTTGCTTCCTTTATGAGATCTGTATTCAGTCCCTCTGTTATTAGAAGGTGATAACAGGGCAGGCAATCCAGCAAGTTTTGACTGCATAAGAAGACAAAGAAGGAGATGGAAGCATCCCCTCTTCAGCTCACATTCAGAAATTCTGCTGACCGAATAGGATAATAAAAACTGGCATTTAGATTATGACTTTCATCCCAAGATCTCAGCCTATGCAGAAATCATTTCTCCCTTTCTATAATATGATCATCATCACTGGGATACCTTTAAAAAAATTACCTTTAAAGAGTCCAGTCACCTATCCAAATACCCTTATATCCTCATTCATACAACAATACATAGGAGTTACAGTCAACAAATCGGAATTTTTATAAGATCTGAGGTTGCTTTCCAGTCTTCTTTTTATAATACTTGTGCTGATGAAATGATTATGAGACCTATTTTCACATTCTAAAGAATTATGACACAGTATTGGTCATTAGGGTCATAGACACAAAAAATTTTATATGAAAAGATGTTAGCAAGTTTCTATACTACATTTCCTTGAGAAGAGCTGATGTATCCGTCTTTGCTAGCCCGATCCAAATAAATTTCTCTCCCTCTGAGTTGTTATAGCATTTACATCAAAGAATTTCTTGCTTCTTTACGCATTGTCATGAGCTTTATTTATTTTAATCTCCCATTAAAAATAAAACTCTTGGGCTTCCCTGGTGGCACAGTGGTTGAGAGTCCGCCTGCCGATGCACGGGTTCGTGCCCCGGTCCGGGAGGATCTCACATGCTGCAGAGCAGCTAGGCCTGTGCACCACAACTACACAGCCTGTACTCAAGGGCCCGGGAGCCACAAATACTGAAGCCCGTGCACCCAGGGCCCGTGCTCTGCAACAAGAAAAGCCACCACAGTGAGAAGCCCGCACACCACAATGAGGAGTGGCCCCCGCTCACCACAGATAGAGAGGGCCCTTGCACAGCAACGAAGACCCAACACAGCCACAAATATAAATAAATAAAAAAACTCTTTGAGAATAAAAGTGAGATATAAGATTGCATCCCCCTCACTTTGCAATTACCAGAGTTTAGAGTTTAGTAGGTTTTCAATTGACAATCAACAATTAATAAATTACATGCTCTGAGGATGAGTTCTATACCAGATGGCTTTCCTATTCCTTTGAAATATATTCTTCTATTTATGCATCTCAAGGCACAGCAAACCTGGATTACTTTTTTAAAAATGTGGGTTTGTGGAAGTGACAGACTTCTGATTAAATCATGTCTGTGGGATCCTTGAACGTAGGACGTCTGGATAATCATGGTTTATTCCATACTGTAGTGGCTTTATGACTGGGTAGGAAAGCTTTAATTCAAAGGACCTCTAGACCAAATTCATTCATTTTAGGAATGGAGCCAACTGTACTTGTAAAATCAAGAGTGTTAAAACTAGATACATTTGTTAAATAGAGAGTTATCTACAGCAAGAGAATATAATTTTTCTGTCAGTCACTTTGCTGTCATGGAGTTGAACCTAATCTTTGTCACACAGGTAGGACCCCGACTTTCACATCCAGACCGTTGTTAATGGCAGATGAAGGAAAGGGAGAGAGGGTGACTTATTAGTAGCATTTGTTAAATTTGAAGCAAACTAATCCTGCCAACTTGGGTTGAAAAATAAACAAGGTTTTGAAAGAAGAGTACGTGCTTCCTCAATTATTTAAATCTGTACTATAATTAATATATAGTGTCATTGATTTAATTAAACTAAGTTGCCTTCATACTAGGGAAGGCCCAAAGTTAATTAACACCATAGCCTTAAGCATTTCAAATACACCGAGAAAGTAATTTGGTGGTAAAATGCATGTTTATGTATTGTAATTTCAAAGAACTTAGCAATTTCTTATTAGTAGTAGTTTTATCCCCCCAGTGTATTCCTCTCTTATACAGCTATATGAAGTTAGGTATTATAGATACATTATCTGTAGTGAGAATGGTGCCAATTCTACAAATATGTCTGTTTAATACAAACTTAGAGCTCCATGGAGAATTAACAGAACGTTCTGGGTTCAACATCCCTGGGGATTAAAAAAAAAAAAAAAAAAAAAGATTCTTCTGCCCACTCTCTTCCTTTTTATGTTCAAAATTTAGTGAGCACTTACTAAGTAAAAGGTAGCCCTGAGACTACAAAAGGCAATCTAAGTGTGAGATCTGGGAGTTATCTGCCATTTTTCTTCATTCTCCTACATCAAAGAAATAGCCACTAATTGCTAATTCTGCCTCTTCAAGGCCAAGATTACAGGCACAAGCAAAGAAAATGTTTTCAGAAGAGACTTTTAAAAAACTATAGTCTTCCCCTACCTCTGATGCTCCTTTCATTTGAGCTGCTTTTCTTGTGTTCTAACCAACCACTCTTTAGACTCTGAGGTTAATTCTCCACACAGTTTTCAGTGGGATTTTTTTAAACACCAATCTGTCCATGTGAGCCCCCCTACCCCTTACCCCCAGCTTAATCCCTCCAATGACTTCCTGCTGTATATCAAATACAGTCCAAACTTCTTAAAATGAAAACCAAAACTCCTGCTTAGAAAATGAATCTGCAGCACAAACAGGCTTGCAGATTAGATAATTCCAACAGCTAATGATTTGCATCTCTTGGGCTTTTCTCACTGTGTTCTCTCAGCCTAGGTGGCCCTCTTTGATCCTCACCCACTTCACCACCCTGAATCATTTTATTCAGCATTCACCAACCTCACCTCTCAGCCTACTCTGAATCTCTTGGGCTGAATCACACGTACTGTTTGAAAATCCATAATATGGTATTGATACCCCTCACCTTACTCTGTGGCACAACAGTAGATACTTGCGTATGGTGTGCCTGCCTCACTAGAAGATGAGCCCTTTTAGAAGAAGGGATGTGTTTAATTTATCTTTAAATCTGTAGTGTCTACTACATAGCCTGGCTCATCGTATAGTTTCAGAAATGCATTGTTTACATCTTTAAGAGGAAATAATCTATTTGAGTTATATAATAATAATAACCTGTTATGGTATACTGTCTAAATGCTAGGCACTTTGCATGTATTATCTCATAAAATTTTCCAAGTCATCGTGGAATATTTATGTTACATGAAACCTAGAAAATTAAAACTCAGAGGGTTTTGGGGACTTAATCATGTGCTTTATTTTATTTTATTTTGGCCATGTGGGATCTTAGTTCCCCAACCAGGGATCAAACCAATGTCTCCTGCATTGGAAGCATGGAGTCTTAACCACTGGACGACAGGGAAGTCCATTAAACATGTGCTTTAGAATAGAAGTTTGATGACATAAGGGAGTCAGTGGTTCAAGAGTCAATGCTCTTAATGACTATCCTGTAGAAATCAATTGCCTGGACCATATAACTTAAAAGTCTGGGCTGTTATTAGCATACTCCACATAAATACAGTTAATATTCCAAGGATCAAAGCAACACTACAACCTGGAGGCCCAGGTGAAATTCCATGAGAGAGTTTAGGCTTGAGTCTGATTTTCCCTTCTGGGTTTAGATTTTCTCTTACTTCTCCCAACTGACTCCTTCTATCCCTCCCCCTGCAGGGTTAACTTACACATTTATAGCTCCATTTTGGGTATTCTCATAAGCAGCAAACTTTTGAGTGTTTTCTTTTTAATCTCTGAGGACTGGAATGACTTGATCTTCAAAGATGCTGAAAATTTTGGTGACCTTTACCTCATTCTTAGAGTATGCATTATGTTTTGGAGAAAATTAACCAGATAAACATATGTTCACATAAAATCAATAGTTGACATATCACATCTTATAGTGACCTGTCAAGAGGACGAGCTACTATAAATCCAAGCATCTGTAAAATGTAAATTTAGAGGGCTTAAAAAGTACCATAATACAAAGCAGTATCTAGTCAGAAGAATATAGGGAAGATAGAAAAAAATTATGCACTAACTATAAGCTTGAATACACTAAAAGTAAAGCACCTGATTAAAGTACCTTTTCCTCTCTCTTTTGTCTATTGTCTGGTACATTTTCTAAAGAAAAGCAAAAGACAATGAACTATGATTGCTTAGAGATTGAAGAGGTCCTTCAAATCTTGTCTACAATTGGAGAATGAAAGGAAAAAATGTACTCTTTTGTTCCTTAGAATCCAAGATCCAGAAAAATATCAACTCCTCTCTTCTCCCTGCCAAGACTCAATGTCCTTCCTCCCCATTAGAATCTACTGAAGAAAAAAATTACAATTATCTATATTTTGTTGTTAATAGTGAAGTATTTTATCAGTAGATGGGCATTTGCACTTCTAGGTTACTTGCTCAGCTAAGTATGAAATGTGTCCCCAGAGTCCAGCTTCTCCATATATATCATTCTAAAAAACCTGCTTTCAGAAATCGAAAATGACACAAAGAGATGAAGAGATATACCATGTTGTTGGATTAGAAGAATCAATATTGTGAAAATGACTGTACTACCCAAAGCAGTCTACAGATTCAATGCAATCCCTATCAAATTACCAAGGGCATTTTTCACAGAATTAGAACAAAAAATTTTACATTTTGTATGCAAACACAAGAGACCCTGAATAGCGAAAGCAATCTTGAAGAAGAAGAATGGAGCTGGAGACATCAGGCTCCCTGACTTCAGACTACACTACAAAGCTACAGTAATCAAAACAGTATGGTACTGGCACAAAAACAGAAATATAGATCAATGGAACAGGATAGAAAGCCCAGAGATAATTCAGACACTTAATCTACAACAAAGAAGGCAAGAATATACAATGGAGAAAAAACAGCCTCTTCAATAAGTGGTGCTGGGAAAACTGGACAGCTACATATAAAATAATGAAATTAGTACATTTCCACACACGATATACAAAAATAAACTCAAAATGGATTAAAGACCTAAAGGTAAAGCCGGATAATATAAAACTCTTAGAGGAAAATATAGGCAGAACACTCTTTGACATAAATCACAGCAAGATCTTTTTTGATCCACCCCCTGGAGTAATGAAAATAAAAACAAAAATAAACAAATGGGACCTAATTAAACTTAAAAACTTTTGCACAGCAAATGAAACTGTGAACAAAGTGAAAAGACAACCCTTGGAATGGGAGAAAATATTTGCAAACGAAACAACTGACAAGGGATTAATCTACAAAATATATAAACAGCTCATGCAGCTCAATATCAAAAAAGCAAACAAGCCAATCAAAAAATGGGTGGAAGACCTAAATAGACATTTCACCAAAGAAGACATTCAGATGGCCAACAAACACATGAAAAGATGCTCAACATAACTAGTTATCAGAGAAATGCAAATCAATTAAGTATCACTTCACATTGATAGAATGGCCATCATCAAAAAATCTATAAACAATAAATACTGGAGAGGGTGTAAGGAAAGGGAACCTTCCTACTTTGTTGGTGGGAATGTAAATTGGTACAGCCACTATGGAGAACAGTAGGAAATTCCTAAAAAAACCAAAAATAGAGCTACCATATGACCCAGCAATCCCACTCCTAGGCATATATCTGGAGAAAACCACAATTCGAAAGGATGCATGCACCCAGATGTTCATAGCAGCACTGTTTACTATAGCCAGGACATGGAAGCAACCTAAATGTTCATCAACAGAGGAATAGATAAAGAAGATGTGGTACATGTATACAATGGAATATTACTCAGCCATAAAAAGGAACGAAATAGTGCCATTTGCAGAGATTTTGGTGGACATAGAGATTGTCATACAGAGTGAAGTAAGTCAGAAAGAAAAAAACAAATATCATATAATGTTGCTTATATGTGGAATCTAGAAAAAATGGTACAGATGAACTTATTTGCAAAGCAGAAATAGAGTCACAGATGTAGAGAAAAAACTTATGGCTACCAACGGGAGAAGTGGGTGTGGGATGAATTGGGAGATAGGGATTGACATATATACACTAATAGGTATAAAATAGATAACTAATGGGAACCTACTGTATAACACAGGAAACTCTACTCAGTGCTCTGTGGTGACCTATATGGGAAGGAAATCTAAAAAAGAGTGAATATAAGTATATATATATAACTGATTCACTCTTCTGTACAGCAGAAACCAACACAACATTGTAAAGTAACTATACTCCAATAAAAATTAAGAAAAAAAATAAGAAAACTACTTTCAAATTCAGTGATGCCTTATTGTCAAATCCAATAGCCAGTTATTTATTTTCTTACTGAAATTCTACAGTCATATATTGTTGACCAATTTATTTTTCCCTAGTATTCCTGTATTTTTTTTTTATAATTTCCTTTCTTATTTCTTCCTATGATTCTCTTCCTCAGCTTGCTCCTAAATGTCAGTATTCCTCCGGCTTCTTTTCTGTTTAATCATTCTATACATTTCCTTTGGATTATGTCACCCAAGTGTATGCCTTCTATCACCATCTGTGTCATCATCTGTGCTAGTGTTTATGACCCTAAAGTCTAAATTCCCATCCCTAACTCTTCTCTTGAACTGCAGATACACAAGCCTCCTGGTCATTGTTAGTCAAATGCTCTGTAGATGTTTCCAACTCAGTATTACCAGAGTTTAACACTTGCTTCCCCTCCCTGAATTCCCTCTCACCCTCCTGTATTCTCTGACCCAGTAAGTGACTCATCCCTCTCCAGCCTTTCAAAGAAAGCTGTTTTGGAACTTATATGTTACAAACGTTATGTTAAAGTTCCCCAACATTTGGCACTCTCTCAGAAAAGCAGAGCCAAGCTGTGTTCTGGGTCAACATTGTAAACACACGGAGAGCACAAAGTTCTCTGATAAAACTCATAGCTGCCCGAAACTTGCAGCACTTTGGCCTTTACGTGGAGGCTGCCAAAATCAACTTGGCAGGTCCCTCTGCCAAAATGACCTCAAGTGATGTACAAAGAAGTCACCTAACAATCAAAATGCTTGTAGAGCCAAGAAATGTTTATTTTTCAAGGCAAATGAGAGGATATCCTTAGGGTTCAAAGTTGCATTTCATTATAGCATGTAGGTGCATTTAACTGGAAGTCTTCAGCAACCTGAACACCATAGAGACAGAAAGATTAACAAGGAAGGGAAGGAAGAATTGAGCTAGCACCATGGGGATTTCTGGTGTACATTTTTGAATCTCTTCCAAGGCTTTGAAATGGGATTTCTTCCATCTAAAAATCCCTAAAAACCATTCTGTCAGAGTTTAGCAGCCTCCTCTGTGAAAAGGTAAGGTAAAGGGAGCTAGCTCCTCTGAACTTGATAACTCATTTCAAATTAGCTCCCTTATCATGGCCTTGCCCTTTCTGAAACCTCGGCCCTGACCGCTCCTTGGTCCCTAACACTCAGAAGAAATGCTGGGCGTTTACAGTGTGCCTTCTCTCTGTATAGCTCTGGGGATTGGAAGGAAAGCAGCAGGTAAATAGGATCAATAGAGTTTTCTAGGATCCCAGGCTCACTTGCTTGTTTTCAAATTTAGAAAGAGGTTATAGAAAATGGCTCTTTCCCTACATTACAGAAGTTCCCCAACTCCTGCCTGGTCATCTGTGGATCATGTAATGTTCTGTACTGAGCCCACAGTTGTATTAAATACCATACCTAAACAGAACTAACAGTTTTTATTCCTGTTAATTAAAACCCAGATTTATAAATTATTTAGTGATCAAAGATGATATTTACAAAGTTTAATGAGAGATTTTTGATCTTTAAACAGTAGTCTCCCATGAGGTTGATTCATTATCTAACATTTAAAGGATTCCACTGTCATTTGGCTTATCACCAGACTGTATCACCCTTCATCACCTCCAAAATAAGAGCTAAGATCGAGACCATTTAAAAAGCATTTTAATCATGGTTTAATATGATTAAAATTTAAGAAACTAGCAGAGTGCTTCAGCTATGTTACTAACTATTTAAAGCCTTGGCCATGGTGGGAACTTCCAGGGAATTTTTAAGTATGGAAGTCTAGTCTATCTAGTTAGGAGGACACATTTTGTCTGGTCCGGTTATTTCATGCATTCCAGAATGTCACGTAATTTCCTATTTTGATGAAAGTATGGTTCTTTTATCATTTGTTTTCTACCACTGTGCTCAAACTGTTTGAGTTTGGGGGTTAAATTCCACTGTTTTCTCTTTTCAGAAGTTGTTTTATTAGAGACTTTTCTCCTATTACCACTTCTAAACACTTGTCCGTACTTATTTTATCCATGCATTCAGCTATACTCCTCTTACTGGGTTGGGGAAGAAAAAAAACACAAAATGTGATACTTAATTAGTTCTGCATTCTCTCCAGTGTTATTCTTAACTTAAAATACCATAAAAAGTAATTTCTCGTCAGAATGCATTTTTATTGAATTTCCTCCTGTGTTTGACTTCAGTGGCAATGTCTAGTTTCAGAGTCCCGCATCAATGTCTATTCACTGGCACAAATTATTTGTATCGCATTTCAGGAAACCATCAGTGGAGCTCCCTTGCTTCCTTCGATTAGAGAATCAAATCTGTGAGCCAGATCTTAAGTTCTAGGGCTGTACAAGTAGATGTGTGCATTCCTGGAAAGTGAAACATATATTTCTTGTATCAGATGTTGTCCTCCATTTCATTCCTTCACTTAGTTTTAAAGAAGTGCAGGAAATTGTGTTTCTGGAGGATAACCTTTGTGGGGCTTTGATGATATGTTACTTTGAAATAAAGACCTCTATAGACTGTTCATAAACATCTGAATCTCTGTAATTACTACCAGAGAAGGGAAAACAAGATCCTGTTTATATAGTAGATAAAATAAATATTAAGTGCTTCTGAGACTGATATCAAGCTGTTTACAATTCATCAACCAGAACATTCACATCTTATGTCAATAGATCAATACTGCTATTAAATAACACATCAAATCACACTTAAATCCCTGCATTTTGTAAATATTTCAAAATAATCTTCTAAAACTAGATTAGGAATAATACCACTCACTAATTGAAACCTAATAGGTCTCTATAGTCTGTTTTTAGCCTATAGGGGAGTCTGTTTTTCTGAGGCTGACTTATGTCTGAATTGTATCAATCAAACCTGTCTCTGTTTTTAAGACATAGTTAGCTGTGAATATAAAAAGCAAAGCAACTATATAGGTTGTCAAAGATTACAGATAATCCCTTCGGTTTTGATTTCTTGAGAATATAATATGTAGTATATAGAAGCAAGTGTTTTAGTTATTTAATCTTATCAATGTTTAATTTAATTAATGGAATATTTCAATAAACTTTTGCTTTTGTGATTCAGGATTCTGAGAAAGTTCAGAGATGCTAAGATAGTGTCAGTGTAAAACACAATTATGAAAGCAAGAAAAACAGGAATATGTACCTGATTTGGCTAGGCAAATATGACAAATATATGCTATGAACCATGAGGAATCTGAAGAAACTAAAGAACAGTGTCTTTTCTGCTCTACAGAAATCAAAATGATTGTAAAAATAAAAACCTTACAAAAAGGAAACTATGAAGGAGACATCTAGCATAATGTAAAATCACATGGGGAGATATTGTAGGTACCACACTTCAGGAAAGAAAGAGAGCTGTATGCAGTCCCTCAGGGAAGTCTTCTCTGACAGTGGCTGTCAAGGATGGTAGGATTTAGGCAGGCAGAGGGGAAAGGGAAAATCATTCCTTATTTGAGGGATTTATAAGCAAGGACCACACCTTGTACTTGGATGGCAAGAAGGTGACTGGGGTGGAGAATTGGGAGGCAAGACTGTGGGTTCTACACTGTATGACAAGATTATGGAAGAGCCTTAACATTACGTCACTATCATACATAAAAAACAAATATCAAATTCAGTAAACATTTATTTTACACTCCGAACCATTACATTATATAATTTTAAAAAACCAGAAGACAAAACAAAACAAAAAATCACTTTACCACAATACACTAGCTGCAGACTCTTGACTTGAAAACTGCAGAAACGTGTAATTTAAATATTCACCTCCCTCTCTACTCCACTGATGAACCCCCCTTTTACTCTCAGTTCTTTCCTGGTCTGCCTGTCCTGTGTAGGAAATTGCATCACTGATGCAGCATTTTAAAGGATTTCAATGGTTTTCTTAGGCACCTAGGGCCACTGTTGCCCTAAATTAGTTTGTGGACTTCAAACAGCAAAGTGCAAGGCCCTCAGAGTTTTTTCATCACTTGCTTCAGCTTCACTTGGTAGAATGTAGATTTGGAGTTATGTCTCCAGAGATTCTGATTCAGTGAATCCAGCATGAAACCCAGAAACTGCTTAAAATCAAGATGAGACAGAGTCCACTTTCTTAACCACAGCCTCCTCTGTTTTGTCATCGTTGTGCCCTAGAGTTGATTTACTAAAATACCAGTGTGTTATCATGGCTGAGTTGGAAATGACTTGAAACATCTCTTAGAAAAAGGAGAAAAGTCAAAAAGATCATGATAATAAGTTTTCAGTTTATTTAACATGTGGTAGCAGTATCTTGCTTGCCCACACAATGACTGGCACAAGAGCAACTGGTAGATATATAATAAAAAACATCAAGTTAATGATCGCATCAATTAATTTATACTTTTCCACATTAATGTTCAAGGCACTAAAATAAGGAAAGATATTTGGTATCTCCATGCACTAAAACTCTTTTCTAGTTGAAACAGCAGTCCAACTGGCACCTTTCCAGAATAAAGTTTAATTTTTAAATAATCAGAGTGTTTTGCAGATCAATAATCCTTATCATGCTATCAGGCATAGTGAGATTATTGCTCTAGATTCACTTTTTTTTTTTTTTTTTTTTTTTTTTGCTGTATGCGGGCCTCGCACTGTTGTGGCCTCTCCCGTTGCGGAGCACAGGCTCCGGACACGCAGGCCCAGCGGCCATGGCTCACGGGCCCAACCGCTCTGCGGCATGTGGGATCTTCCCGGACCGGGGCACAAACCCGTGTTCCCTGCATCGGCAGGCGGACTCTCAACCACTGCGCCACCAGGGAAGCCCCCTACGCTGCTTCTTTTGATTGAGGGCTTAGCAATTTTCACTGCATGTGTAGCATTTATCTCCAAATGAATCTTCTGATGTTGCAAGGGATAGATTCTTGATGAGGGATTTCCCACATTCATTATTTCCATGGAACTTTGCCTGCATAAGTGCTCTGATGTTTTGTTTGACATGAAGTGTGTTTAATATGCTTTTCCATATGTCTCACATATGTGGGACTTTTTTCTTTTAGCAACTGTCTGCTTTGTAATAGGAATTGATCTGACTCTCAAACTGGTCTCCTGTTCTCAAGATTTCTTTCTTCTGGGGAATTGCAGTTTGCTTTACTTGTATGAGCAAGAAGCACATGCCCAGAATTCTCCCAATCTGGAGAACTCACCTAAATTTCTTCTAAAGATCATTTCCCAGAAATGCCCTGCTTTGATAATGATGTCTCAGTTTCAGAAAATTTCTCATTATGAAATGGAATGATTGCATTTAAATTTCAACAGAAATCTGAGAATGTAATAGGTGTGAATACCAAATTTATGTACCAGGACAAAATATATTCAAAGCATATGACATACTAATTCTCCTCAACCACCTAAAAAATATATACAAATGTCTCAGAGATAATTTTGTTAATAGAAAACTCTTCCAGAGCCTCTTTCCCTCCAAAAGAAGGGGAGTGTGGAGTATCTACTATCCTAACTTAAGCCTGATAAAAGAGAACCTTCAATGTAAGTATTAGGAAAATCAAAATATGACTCCTGCACTTGAAAAGATATAGGGTGTTTTAATTATTGCATGGAATTAGGCATTCTAATAGAGACTTTAATTGCAATTGAAAGTCCACTTAAGACTTTATCAGAGAAGGAGCAGGACAAGTGTGAGCCTTTGTAGTTTTCACCCAGGAAATAGAAAGAGTACCCCTAACTTAGAGAACATTCCAAAGAAATAGTAGGAGAGAAAATGAAGTTGTATATTGATCACCTGTCTTACATTTTTCATGATAAATATAGGTTCTGTGAATTTTGGATACATCTCTTTTCATCATCTGTAACAATCCCTTGTCCTGATTTGAGGATCAAACCTATCATCAGGGAAATGTACAAAGTCTATTGAGCTGACTTCACTTGGCTCTTTTTCCTGGGTGAATTCCACAGACAGATTTTAATGATACAGAGTTTCAGAACTTGCCAACCTGTTTCTCTTTTCTGTTTTAAGTCTTAAGATTTTGCTTTTAGAGAAGGAAATCCAAAGACATCCAAGAGAAAAAAAACAACCCAAAGTGTGTTGCTGCCCTTTTATCTTTGAGAACACAATGGTATGCTTATGGATTCTAGCTTCTGCCTGAAAATTGGTCTTAATTTGTTCTGTGAAGACTGTAGCCCTTGATCTCAGTGCTGACTCATTCTTTCAGTTTTTGAGGACAGTGTGCAAAATGGGTGCCCATATCTGCCTATATGCAGCCAGTCTCCACCAGGTCAAGTGGTAACATCCACCTATATGTTATTTCATTCTGGACTTGGGAACAATTTTTTTCTATTATACCATTGAAACATAGGACATAAGCCATAAAATTTTGTAACCAAAGAGAAACTTCAACATGACATGTTTTCCTCAGTTTCTACAAATATACAAATTCTTTTCTCAGAAAAGACGCACAGAACCTTGTAGTGCATTATTGAACAAGAATAAGAGACAGTCACAGTCTGTTAATTCCTTCTATTTACAATGAGCAAGGAAGAAATGAGTACATGTTGCTACCAGAGGATTTTCAGATTTAGTGATCATTTTCTTTTTCTCTGTTCATCATAAGGAAACTTGGCTTCTTGAAAGGATGTCCATCTTCAGATATTGTGGTGAAAAGTCATGCTTATGATACCCATGCCCTCATTGTTCTCTAGATGTTTTGACTTTATCTAAGCCTGGACATCCCTGGTCTGATGGTCAAAATCTATGGTATAATATGAATTTGAGAAATAGCCTAAAGTTATAGGAATAGACATATGATGTAGTGTTCCAAATTGCACCATGTCTATTTGTTGAAATTAAGTTTGTGAAAACTAATCTCAGTGTCTGCTCTACTGAATGAATATCAGTGGAATTATTGAGAGCAAAACCACGGAAGTCAGTTCACATTTTCAAAGGCTAGACAATTCCAAAGACTGAAAAGTTGCCTACATATATTAAAATAGTATTATTCACCAAAACTCTATTTGTGGAGGATTTCTGGCTCTCTGGGTCACAGCCCTACAAATTATTTGATCAAACCATCTGCTTACCTAAACTTGGATCTGAGGAGATAGAGCCATGTCCCAGGCCAGGTCCTAAAAATGAGAAATTTCTGCTGGACATGGAAATATGATCTCCATCAGGAAGCCAATTATCTTTAAATTAAATTAGAAGATGACTTTGTGTACACCTATCAATAGGGTAATGAAATTCTGTTGCATAAATTCACTATATTAGTCAGCGTTCTCCAGAGAAACAAAACCAATAAGATGCTGTGACAACTAATTTTATGTGTCAACTTGACTGGATAACAGGATGACTAGATGTCTCGTTAACGTTATTTCTAGGTGTGTCTGAAATCAGTTTACTTGAATCAGTAAACTGAGTGAAGTGAATTGTCCTCCCCAATGTGGATGGGCATCATTTAATCTGTTGAGGGCCTGAATAGGACAGAAAGGTGGAGGAAGGGAGGGTTCTCTTTATCTCTGCCTATCTCCTTGAGCTGGAATATCAGTCTTCTCTCACCCCCAGTGATCCTGGTTCTCAAGCCTTCAGACCCAAACTGGAATCTATACCATCATCTCTCGAGCTCTCAGGCCTTCAGACTACACCACTGGCTTTCTTGGGTCTCAGGCTTGCAGAGAGCAGATTGTAGGACTTCTCAGCCTCCATAGTCACATGAGCCAAAACCTTATAATAAATCTGTTTATATATATATATAAAATGTGTTATGTTTCTCTGGAATCCCTGACTAAGTATGGTCTGATAAACTAAAGACCAAGTATAGCTAATGTTTCAATTCTAGTCCAAAGGCTGGAAGGCTGGAAAATTCCCTCTTGCTCTAGAAAGTTTGTCTTTTTGTTCTATTCAGGCCTTCAACTGATTGGATGTGCCCCACCCTCATTACAGAGGGCAATCTGCTTTTCTCAAAGTTCACTGATTTAAAGGTTTGTCTCATCCAAAAAAGTTGACACATAAAATTAGCCATTACACTTACAGAGACAGAGGATTATCATTAGAAAGAACATAAGAGAGCAGAATGCATGGAAAAATTCAAGAGGGAAAACCAAAAGTGCATGCATAGGATCTGTGGCTGTTGTTATTAATTTTGTTTGTACTTTAAAGAGAAGTTTGAATTGAATGATTAGTAAAATCTCTTTCAGCTCTAAAATTTTGAATGGCAGTGAGCTAGGTGGCTATAAATAATATAAAAATAGGAAGAAATACAGAAGGTAATTTTTATTTGGTCAACACTGTATTAGTTAGGAACTAATGATTCAATTTGCAAATTATCCAAAATTCTTTCTTTTTCTTTTTATCCACATTATACCTTTCAGAGAAGGTAGACCTTTCCAAAATTGACCTTGACATTACTGTCAGTCTCTTTTTATAATGAGGAATTGTTGGGCTTCCCTGGTGGCGCAGTGGTTGAGAGTCGGCCTGCCGATGCAGGGGATATGGGTTCGTGCCCCAGTCCGGGAAGATCCCACATGCCGCGGAGTGACTAGGCCCGTGAGCCATGGCCGCTGAGCCTGCACGTCCGGAGCCTGTGCTCCGCAATGGGAGAGGCCACAACAGTGAGAGGCCCACGTACCACAAATAAAAAATAAATAAAAATAAATAAATTAGGAATTGTCTGAGAGATAAAATTATAATCAATCAGTTCTGCTATTAATTTTTTATGTTATCTAAGGATTTCAATTACACACTCATGAGTTCCCTTTTATCATAGTTAATTGGTGGTTTATACCTACAGGGAGTACAGAAAATGTTGAATTTCAGAAATAATTTGAAAATCAAACAAACATGTTATCTAGTAACTCAAATATGTTACATGACAAATCTGATTTTTATAAGGCTAGGATGATTGGCAAAGAAAAGAAAATACTCTTGCACTTTTTATTTCCAGCAATATTAATTTATTTTCAGTATAAAATGTTTTTATGAACCGTGTTAGTATTGCAATAAGATATTAGCTAGCCTAAAGGAGACAATTTTGATTTACACCTGAGTACTCACTAAGACCAATGTGTCCTTTTGGAACATTTGAATAAATTTTGAAAATAATAGATACTAATGCAGAAAGAGCCCATAAACCAACTTTTTTTCTTATTTTCTTGGAAGTTTCTCTGTGCTGAATAAATCTCAAAAGTGATGGAATTTTTAACTTTCTGTCTGTTAACTGATGGCATTTCCAGCTTGTACCCATTAACTGTTATTTTAAAATTTAATTATTATTTTTCAAATTACATGAAATGTATTTTCAAAGTACAGGGATAGTTATTGATTTCATTAATACATCAAGATAAAGCTACAACAAAACAACAACTGATGTGTCATTTCCTGATCAATAAAACAGCTAAAGCCTGAAAGTAAATTATACATGATTCCTTTAAAAATATATTTGTTTATTTTTGCTTGTTTGCAGATAATACACAACAAATTAGACATGACTTTTGGGAGCTGGAGTATGATTTATTAATATCACAAAATTAAAAAAAAATACTCAGTAAACATTTAGAAATTCATGCACAAAAGAACACATTTCAAAATCTTTTAAAAATATTTTCAGGGCTTCCCTGGTGGCGCAGTGGTTGCGCGTCCGCCTGCCGATGCGGGGGAACTGGGTTCGCGCCCCGGTCTGGGAGGATCCCACATGCCGCGGAGCGGCTGGGCCCGTGAGCCATGGCCGCTGAGCCTGCACGTCCGGAGCCTGTGCCCTGCAACGGGAGAGGCCACCGCGGAGGGAGGCCCGCATACCAAAAAAAAAAAAAAAAAAAAAAAAAAAAATTTTCAAATGTTAACCAACTAAATAGACAAATTCCAATTATAATTGAAGATTTTAACAAACCCTCTCTCAGTAACCTATATAACAAGTAGACCCCCCCCAAAATCGGTAAGGTTGTACGTTATGTGAACAACAAACACACTGACCTATTTAAACTTTTAGAACATTACATCCAACCACTGAAGAATACACATCTTTCCAAGTGTACATGGAACATTCTCTAAGATAGACTATATGCTGGGCCACAAAATAAGTCTAAAAATTAACTTAGATATCAAGGACATTGAGATGGTGAAAGGAGACAAGGGTATTTGGAAATTTAAAAACATATTACTAGCTAACTGATGACACAGTGATATCATAAGGAAAGTTTTGAATTGAAGGATAATGTAGATATGACATACACAATTTTGAGGTGCAGGTAAAGGAGTGCTTAAAGGGAAAATTATAACTCAAAGTGTCCATATTGGAAAATAATAAGCATTAAAATAAATTATTTAAACTGAAAAAAACCAATTAAAGCTAAAATAAGTATAAGAAATCAAATAATCAAATAAAAGCAGAAATCAATGTAATTGATAATAAATAATACAGAAAATTCACAATTCATTCTTTCAAAAAATTTAACAAATTAGTAAACCTTAGCAGACTGACTAAACAAAGGAAAAGAAGGAAAGAGGAAAGAAGCTAGAAATGAAGGGAAGGAAGAAGGAAAAAAGGAAGGACAGAAGAAAGGAAGGGTAAGAAAGCAAAAAAATGTTACCAATATCAACAGTGAAAAAGGAAATATCATTATAGCATCTACAGAAGTGAAAGAAGAATATGTGAATATTATGAGCAACTTTATTCAAATTAATTCAACAATTCTGATGAAATGGACATATTCTAAAAGCATGAGTTGCCAAAACTAACTCAAGACAAAATAAATAATCTGAATATCTCCTATATATTGAAGAAATGATTTGTAATAAATAACCTTCAGATAAAAAAATTCCAGGTCCACATGGTTTTATTTGTAAATTCTGCCAAACATTTAAGGGTAAAATAATACCTATGAAAATAAAGAGAAAAGAGAACCCTTCACAATTTGTTTCTGTACCTAGCATAGCTACAACACCAAAACCTGACAGACATATAAGCACAGATCAGTAAACCTGAATGCACAAACCTTTAAAACAATTAAACTACAATAAACTTCTGTTCTTTTGAAATAATATTGCAAAGTGAGCAGTCTTTCTTTGATGAAGGTCCATCAAGGTCTTGCTCTGTATCTGATTAAAAGTGGATTTCAATAAGTAATTAGCAGCCATCCAAATCATAATGGATTAACATGCAGTTAATCTGTACTGATTCAATCATTTCATCTGATGGTACCTCTCCGACTGTATTGCTTTTATTTCCTTGCTTGCTCAACATTTCAACTTTCTATACTAAAATGACATGACAAAAATTGGTTGGACCTTCCCAGCTTTCAAGATCCCAGAGAGATAGGAAATGCTATTAATTTTAGCCAGACATGATTCTGATACATCACACAGCTCTTATTTTCCAGTTGAAGTCATAATTATCCTTTTTGTTTCTCTGTCTAGAATTTAGGTTTATCTCCATGGGTTTAAATCAATGTTCAGGCTGACTAAGGAATGAAGGTGATTCATATCTAAATGACCTTCTATAAGTGATAGTTATTAAGGAAGCCAAGTTGACATACCTTGAAACTCACATTTCTTCTAGGAATGGAACAAATTAATGAGAATGAGATATTTTATTTTGTTATGTATTATTTCTCTTTGGGTCAAGTAAGCAGAGATTTTTGCTTAGGAAATAAATATTTATAAAATTATTTTCAATTTTGACAAGAGTTAACAATTGCTATCTCTTTTGTGGAGTTAGAAACTCTCAGAGGATTTGAAGAACACTTTGATACTCCCTTCACACAATGCACATATGTACATAGATGAAACAAAATGCAAATAATTTCAGAAATCCTGAAGTCCATCCACAGATGAGCTCAGAACTTCAAAATGAGATTTATTAATCTAGGGCTTCCTTTCCACATTTTGAAACTCTAAATAATATTGGGTTTTTAAGAGGAATAAACTGTAAGATTAAGTATTGCATTTTTAATGTAATTGAATGGCTCAGTAACTTAAAGCCAATTTCTCAGTTTAATTAGGAAATATTTAGAACAAAAAACCTAAAGATAACATTTTGACATTAGATCTAGTTCAACCACAAGTTTGCTGTGTGACCTTGGACAAGGTGTTTAAGCTGAGCAAGACTGTTGCTGCATTGTTAGTTCAGAAAAGAAAATGACCACTTTAATGCAAGGTTATTATAATGAATGAATGATGAAATTTTCCTGAAGCATCCCTAGCTGTGACTTGCATATTGACTGTTTCCATAAATATTCATCAAACTCACATAAAGCAGATTACAGGGCCCAAGTCATAATCGTCAACAATTCTCCAGAAGAGCTGCCTTGAAGTTCACAACTTGATTTTCAGAGAAGTCCCTCAAGAAACTTCTCTCAGAGGTGCTGACACATTGTATCACTGAAACAACAAGTGCAATAGTGTAAACAAACAAAGCCAGGGCCCTTGGAACTTAAGAAGCCCAATAGATTTATTTAACCAAGAAGCCCAATGGATTTATTTAACCCATTTCAAATCCTACCCACACCCAAAGTACCAAATTCATTGGTTACTTAATGAAAACATGAACAGAGCCTAAAGGTTACAACTGTAGAATAGAGTTGGGGAAAATGTGCACCTGTGAAAGTGATGCCCCCCCCTCCCCGCAGACAGTCAATGATTTGGAGCCAAGACGTGACGGAGTTTTCCACCGTAACATCTTGAAGGCCCTACAGTTGCCAGATGCTTCTTTTACAAATACCAGGAGCTGAAATTCAGGAGGTGTGACTGCTTACGTCCACCTCCGGCAACATGGGCTCAGTCAGAGGTTGCTTTCTAGTTCCTTGCCTTCATTTTCCTGCAGCTGCCCACATCTCTGTGCTCATTTTACCTATTCTAGTTAGGAACGCAAAAGTGAGATGATCTAGAAATAACAGGGCTTTTCTTTTATTTCTATAACGTGACGTATGCCATCTCAATTCTTTGCTACTGCCTGTTACAATTTTTCTTCCATTTACCTGGTGATTCTGGAATGGGCATGCTGTCAATCCCGACCTATTGTAAGCCCGTCACCCTTACTCCCACCTCTATGCACACAAAGTGCCCACTTCACTATTACTCCCCTGTCTGATTCCCTTTAGAGGGCGCTAGGCATTATGCTAAGCATTTTACAAGCATTATCCCATTTATTATTTTTCAGGCATTATTGATGTTTTACTAATGAAGGAATCAAGTCTTAGTTTCCTCCTCAGTATCATAACCTATAAAGTGGTAGAGTCACAATACTTTTCTGACATCAAAGCCCAAGTCTTTTTTTCTTTGTTTTTTTACGGAATTTTTTTTTTTTTTTTTTTTTTTTGCGGTACGCGGGCCTCTCACCGTTGTGGCCTCTCCCATTGCGGAGCACAGGCTCCGGACGCGCAGGCTCAGAGGCCATGGCTCAAGGGCCCAGCAGCTCCGCGGCATGTGGGATCTTCCCGGACCAGGGCACGAACCCGTGTCCCCTGCATGGGCAGGCAGACTCTCAACCACTGCGCCACCAGGGAAGCCCAAGCCCAGGTCTTTTAATCACTAAGTTATACACTTCTCCATATGCCTAGAGGACCTATGTGTGGGTATACACAGGTGTTTTTCAAACCTGAAACCTTGTACGATTCAGGAATATGTGAGCTTGTATAAATAGCTTAAATGAAACAAGCATTAAATTAACCAAAAGGAACAAAGTTCTCTGTTTTCTCAAAAGTTTGATGCAACTCTCAGTGGGGTCATAGCAATGTAAAAGAGAAGGCCTGCTAGAGGATAAAGCTACATTGTCAGCCCTTCATATCCTTGGGTTCTGCATCCACAGATGCCACAAACCATGGATCAAAATACTGAAAAAAATTCAGAAATTTCCAAAAAACAAAACTTGAATTTGTCTTGTGCTGGCAGCTATTTACACAGCATTTACATTGTATTAAGGGTTATAAGTAATCTAGAGAGGATTTACGGTATATGGGAGGAAGTGCATACGTTATATGCAAATACTTCGCCATTTTATGTAAGGGACTGGAGCATCCATTGATTTTGGTATCTGCTGTGGGTCCTGGAACCAATCCCTTGTGGATACCGAGGGACAACTTTTTTAATGATGTTATGGTCAAGGGGCAAGAATTGTCCAAATTCTTTCCTGTCCAGCCAACCATCCCCTCACCTCTCCTAAAGTTCTAAGAAATCTAAATGCAAAGATCAATGACAAAATGGAAATCCAAAAGCTACTTAATTACTAGCTGTAGAGCTCTGACACCAAGGTTTCTTAACACTAAGACTGACACTTGGCCTAAGTGGGGTCTCATACTTAGCTTTTGCCCCAGACCCAGTACTTAGCTTTTTCCTCAGGTGCAGTCAAAATACTTGTCAGACCTTAGAACAAGTGTAGTTCACAAGGTCAGTGCTGAACTCCACTCACCTTCATAATCACATGAAATCAACAGAGAAAAAGAAGAGGCTCCAAAGAGCCTCTAATTTATCTAACATACTGGTGCAAGAAATGTAAGAGGAAGTGTGAAGGCGTGGAGCCCACGTTCCTAACAGTAATTGCTCTTCTTTAACCTGTCAAGGTCGGGCCGATCACAGCACCAAGAATTCCTCTCTGGTATGGGCCCTGGGTGTGTGAGGAAGTATCTAGCAGAGGTGATACAACCTCCTAAGCAAAGGGAGAAAAGGCTGAAAATGCCTCCTCAGCCCCCCACACAGATATACTCTAAAGTTTAATCAATCATTCATTCATTCTAAAACTATTTATACAGCAGACACTGTTTACGGTCCCAGAGAGATTTCAACAAACAGGACAAGTACGTGTCATGCCATCGTCAGGATTATATCGCAATGATAACTTAGTGGGGAAGTGGGAACAACGGACATTATTATGTAAAAAAGTAACTTTAGAGAGTGATAATTGCTATTAAAATGAAAATGAAAGTGTGCGTATGACAAAGATGCCATCCCATAGGGGAACAACGCCGGTTTGGAAGTCAAAAAGCCTGATTTCTGCAGATATATATTATGGCTCCATGTGCTATTGCATACTTAATGTAATCTCCCTTTGTATTCTCATCTGTAAAATGGAGAGATCAAAATTTTGTGAAGGTAAAATACTCATGAGAAGCCATTATAAGTTACAGCTAATATCAGTTGAGCTCTTGTTTTGTCCCGTCACTGCTCTAAGAACACATCTCATCCTAATTTTAATAATTATAACAATCTTAGGAGGCAAATGCTACTGCTATGCCTGTCTTACAAATGATACACTAATATAGAGAGATGTTAGATAAGGTTCCAAGAGGATGCACCTAGAAGTGGAAGTATCACAAATTGAGCCAAGGTTATCTTCTGTTAAATTTGAGCATACTGGTATATTACAGATTCTTTTATTTAAAAAAATATTTTATATATATATATATATATATATTGCTGTAGTTGACTGATTTTTTGTGGCAATTAATTTTTTTCCCTGGACAGGAGACATCCAAGTGGAGATCCACGAGGTCTCGGGGTTGAGTTATGACTCCTTGTTTCTCTTAGCCAGGATTCTCTTATCTAGTAGAGGTGAGAGTTGGTCCTTAAATAGGTAGGTGTATTATCTTAAGACGTAAATCCTACCGAGATGGTAATATGATAAGTAACATCCATACATTTCAAAGTTTTGTTGCTGTTGTTGTTGCAGTTTTTTATTTTTACGTTTTCCCCCAGTTAAAATATGCTTTTAATAATATGGGATTCCAAGTCATTGCATCTTCTGGAGAAGTGAGATATAGACATGGAGGGATATTAGGAGACAGAAAAAAAAAAAAAATCAACACGTGGTACAAATAGCCTAAGTTTTTCTCAGTTCCCAGAAGTAGAAACAGTAGTGAGGAACGTGGAAGTCGGAGAAGGTGTTCACTTCTTTTTGAGGAGATTCAATCTTGTTGCGAAACAAAGCAGGGATATAAAACCAGTAGTTCTTATATAAGTAGAAAATATTATGGATTAAATTCACGAAGAGTGAAAAACAATTCTAGAATTTAGAGGAGAGAGATAACTGTGTTGAAGTTACCAGCTCTCCATGCTTTCATATATGTCTTTTTCTTTAGACCTCCCTGGAGCACCATCCAGGTTAACATCCTGAAGGGGAGTGTGGAGGATATACATCACTGGCGGGAACACCAGGGTACACCATGAACGTCATATTAGAAATAATCTTTGGGGCCATTTAACCAAACTCACACTAATGGCAAGAATATTAAATAGGAGCAGCATGTGATGCAGAGGCGAGAATGAGAAAGAATGAGGGGAAAGAAGCAATGATAAAGTCGCATGGAATCGAGGATGCTTGGTGTGAATAGCACTATGTGAGGTAGAACAGATTGTGAAGGGCTTTAAATTCCAAAGTAGTTTAAACCCTAGTCTCATTATCTAGGGCCATTTCCTTGGCCAGAAATGATTATCTTCTAAAAGAGGTGAGCTGAGCATCTGAGCTTAGTAGCACTGCATTGCTTTGCCTTGCCTTAGATGCTGTCCCTGCCTTGGACGGAGCCAAGTCAAGGGACTTAACAGCCTTGGTTTTATACAGTGCCATCATTAAGAGACAAAGTGCCACAGAGAATTGAAATGAAGAGATGACACATGCCTGTCACTCAGCCCAGCTGTGTGTGGTGGCTAATGAGGTTGGCTCTGCTCTCTTTGAGCCTTGTCTCCTGGGAACAATTTTAAAAGTGTGACTTAAATGGAATCACTTTAAATGAGTCTGTACAGGGCAGGCTCTGAATATATCATGTGGGAATCAGGCTGTTTGTGTCAGAGCAGAGATGACAGCCTGAGAGGTGGAGGGAGTGATGCATTTTAAAAGGAGGGCGTTCGGTCTTGAAAATGTTTAACACTATTCTTCACATTACTACAGAAGCGAAACTAGTCTCTACTTCCAAGATTGAAGATATGTGTATATTAAATATATGTTCTAATGTCCAACATTTAGTATGTATCTCATTTTAGAAATAACAAAGAAAACTTACAAAAGCGTGTGGGTGAGGTCAATCTTCTAGACCTGTGTTCTCAAGTTATCTTTATATATGATGTCTGCGCAAAGTAAGGAACTTTTAAAAAGTGTACTCTACTCCCCAGGATATCTATCTATGTAAATGTGCTCTCATATCTTAAACAGCAATTATGTTCAAAAATAGTTCATAATTTAGAATCAGTCCGGAATTCTAATATTAGGGTTGTCAGGGGCTAACTATATAATCTCCAACAAAACATTTCACTGAAACCAACCTCAGTGTATTATCAAATAGTCCTAATAATATAGACATAATGTTATTGAGAGGAATAAATAAAGTAGCAAGTAGAGCTAAAGTTGATGCATAATAGGTACACATCAAATAACTCTTAGTACTCCTACATATTCCAATGTGTTGTTATCACTTTAACCTCCTTTTAAAATTTTCTTAATCTATGTCTTTCTCAAAGAGAGGACCACAGTAGAATGAATGATTAAATGAATGATTTACAGACTTGTTTGCTAAACAGTAATCTTCTTTTAATCTGTAATCAGATTATGTGTTTGAAAAAAGAAATTTACCATTAGTTTACTCAACAAGTCAATTAAAAATGTCAACACATCTTTCCTGGGCCCTTCTTCTAGAAAGGTGAATGTTCTTGGAACAGATTGCTTACTTTATTACACAGCCCTTACTCCTAATGATTTTTCACCATTTCCCAAATTCAGATATCAGACACAAGTCACAGGCAGGCAGGTTGTGAAATATGCCACCCCTTTTATTGCCAGGCTTGACTCAGCTGATCTGCCCACTGAGTGGATATTACCTCTCCACATCACAGCTCAACAAACATCCCTCCCAAAGGTGCTGGATCAAAAATGATGATCTTTATGATCTGTTCAGAAAGAGGAGGTGATATCTTCCCCTCAATAGTTTGCAGCAAGTAGCTGACCTCTGCCTGAATCTCCAAATACTTATGAAGGACTATTTTTAGGAAAAATTAAGCTTAACTTTAAAGCAGAGATCAGACACGATGACAGGTATCCATATAAGTATTCCCCAAGAATCTAAGGGAAATAAACGTAATCCCAGAACTATTTCAGGCAGTGACAACAGCTATTCCTGGGGAAATGCTTAGCCTCACATATGATATTGGGATGCTTAGCCTCACATATAATTTTTATCTGAATCGCTCATTTTTGAATCCCAAACTTCTAGTACCTGCCTGGTCCATAGCAGGGGCCACTGTAGTGAATCAATAAATATTTAAGTGAAATAATTTAGATATGTAACTTTAAAATAAAATAGTGTCATTTCTTTGAAACCGTAGATCTCCTAGGATTCTTTTGAAACAATGACATGTTTCACAAAGGTTACTGCATAGAGTCTGTTTCCAAAGTCTCTGACAGGAACACATTATAACCAAAAGTTATTTACAGTTTAACTTTAACCATCTGATTGTTAGATGCAGCAGTATACATATGCAGTACCATACATTTTAAAAAAACATTCACTATTTTCATATCTGTGATAGAATGCCAGACTTCACTTCTTGGTTGCTTAATCCAATATGTAGTCCAGAACTTCAGATTTTTTTTTACATTTTAGGAAAACCAAATATATTTCATTACTAAAATGTTTTAAATTATGAGACTCCCTTCAGCATTGTTTCTAAACATCTAGTTCCAAATAAAGTAAATTTTACTCTCACTATTATAAGGACAGCTATGAAAACATTCAGTCACATCACCATTGAGCATGGATGTTGCATAAGTGGGACTGAAGCCAAATGGAAAGAAACCAGGCTCAGTGTCAGGAATTGTGATCCCACCTGTACCCTTGATTAACTGAGGACTTTGTCAAGGAGTCCTTTTTTTGTGTGTAAAAATAGAGACAAAGATTTATACCTCTTGGGATTATTGCAATAGTTACATGATACAAAGTAAATAACTACATATTAAAGGTCTTGGTACATAGCAGGTGCTCAAATCAATGTGTAATCATAGGGGGATTGATAAGAGTGGCTCTCAGATTATAAAACATGGTCATTTCGAGGGATGGGCTACTTAAGGAATTTTAAAGGGTCTTAGAAATGAACTAAAGCGGAATTCCATGTGCATTATCAAAGTCTATATATAGAATATTAATATCAGATGAAATAGCTGGACATCCATATAAACAGGAATTTTAAGGCAAGGTAGTTATTTTAAGATGATGTACTTTGATTTGGTACCTGGTAGTTAACCTGTGTGCAGATGTCTTGATTCACAATGTTCTTATTTAAAAGAAATGTTCACTGAATATGACCATGTCGTATTTTGACTCCAGTTAGCAACTTCTTAATTTGAGCGTTCCCCAGAGTCAATATTATCATTGTATTTTAAGGGAATTCCTGGGGAAGGAAAAAGAGCCACAAAAATCTTAGCTAAAGTCAAGAATTTTCAATAAAGTTAAAGTTTTCTCCCTGACATGACAATACAAGAAATCTGTTAATTTTTTTTTTTTTTTTTGAAGATCACAAAATGTCAGGAACCCTGAAAATGAAGTGTTGCTTCTCAGTCTTGAAGATAGGTGCAAGGCTTTCCCTGTCTGACAAGGGGTTCTCATTATCAAGCACACAACAGAAGACAAGGTTGATGCTAAGGCTTGCTTGACTTGTCTAGTAAAGATACACCAAGCCATTTTTAGATTCAGACAGTTTATTATGTACATCAAAAGGAGAAATAGACGAAGGTGCCATCCTCCCGGTCCTCGCCATATGTACGATACAGAACAACGATGGATGACTGCAACGTGAGATGTGGGATATGTCTCACTTCTGAGGTGCCAAAGCTAGGCTGCAGCTAAGTGGTTATATATCCTGCGGCTCTATGCTGAGGGAGGCGGGGCAGAGACCTCCCATACTCATCAGAACCTGGGAGGTAGTGAGAAAGTATTTCATGGCAGCCTTCCAGGGGTGGTAGGGAGGTGTGTGGGAGATGAACCCCTAGAAGCCCCTCAAGGCCTACAGTGCTCTCAAGTTCTGGAAGGACCACAGGAGTTCCTCCGAGTCTCAGATAAGCTGTCATGCTAGCCTTTGCCTTGGTGGCCTATGTGAATCTGTGCGAGGTCACGAGGGCACAATGACGGAGACATTCTTTACAGTCACACTCATGATACTCTTTCATGGTAAGGGAAATACATTATTTTTTACATTATTTGGGAGGAAATACATTATTTCCACCCAAAATACGGAAAGTAAATAGTATCACGATAAAGGCGAAAGTCATAGAATTTTCACAAATAGTTTCTAATCCATAATTTGACTATCATGGTCTAAGAATGAAAGTTCAAAATTGCTTAGATAACCAAAATATACTTTGTGTAGCATTTAAAAAATATATTAAAATAGTTTTTGTTTCGTCACCAAAAAACCTTATAGAACACCTCTGATATTTCTTATCTTTGTAATAGCAGAAAAATTAATAGAGACCCCTCTGCCTCTGTTTCCTTATCTGCCAAACTACTGTGATGAATTTTGTGAAATATTATTGACTAGCATTCATCTTGGGGAGAGCATTAAAGTTGTTAGAAAAAAAAATATATATATATATATTGCTAAGGGAAATAAACTCTAAAGGAATACACACAAAAAGCAATAAAAAAGTAGATGGCCATTAAATCTGTTCGCATGATTAAGAAGAATGTATTCTGCTTCAGAGAGATGGGAGGATCAAATCAATAAAGAGAAGAATTAGGAAAAGGGGAGAAAAGAAAAAAAGTCAGATGATACTGTACTTTCTACAATATGACCCTGCTTATGACCCCTGATTATTCATTTAAATCTTTTAAGCCCAGAAAGTGTTTACAATGAAAGATTTCTTTTTTAACTCAAGTGAGGGATATGCTATGGTTAGATATCAATATGGTTCTTTTAATGAGAAATCTTTCACGCTGAATATACCTTACCAAAACCCGGGAGGCAGGGAGATAGTATCCATATCCTCATCCATATCCTTTCTACACTTCTACAAGCTGACATTTGAGAACACTTATAAAACAACCTCTGCCAAAGGTATTTTTTACTGGATTCAGGAACCCTGTTCTACCAATGTATATAGCAGACTGGAAGTACTGGAGAGGCAATGTCCTTGGAAGTAGCCCCTTTAATTGTTGGCTGGGATGACAACTCTTAAGGCATTTACTACAATGTCTCTAAATTTTCCTCAGCAGAGCTGAGTTCCAGTTACCCACAGAGGTAATTGCCTTGATTACACAACCTTATTGGCTTTTTCCTTTCCTGCCTTATTTTTTCGGTCCTCTACCAGAATTCTCTTGGATAACCCCACACAGAAATTATTGGCACTTAAATTCTCGTCTCATCATCTGCTTCTGAGAAAACCTAAACCAATATATGAGTTCATAAGGTGAAACTCACAAAAGAGTGTACACACAATAGGGGTCCAGGAATCAAATGCTGCCATAGGAGAATACTTTGCTTGGAATTTTCTAAAAATTAACAAGACGGGCTTGGCATTTACACAAGACGTGCAGTTACAGTAAGTCCCCTACATACAAACCTTCAAGATGCAAACTTTCAAAGACGCTAACGTGCGTTCGCATGTCCCATCAAGTAAGTTAGTTTGTGTGTTTGGCATACATTGTCACGTGCATGCATCCTCTACAAGTGGTTGTGCTTTAGTGTACTTTAATGTACAGTTTGTTTACAATTTTTGTGGATTGAGAAGGTAGATGAGGAGTCCAAAGATGTCTTCAGCAACTTAGTGACCCTCCGTGAGAAGCTGGAGTTAGATCTTCAAGAGGACGACTTCATTGAACTCCTTGCTGTGCAACATGGAGCTTACTAATGAAGACCTGATGGAATTGGAGGCCCAGAGAAAGGACAAAGAGAGACAAGAGGAAGAAGAAGTAACTGAAGAACTGAAAAGATTCACCATGCAGGCAATGGCAAAGGGATTTTCTTTATTTCAGGAGACACTGTTAGTTTTTGAGGCACAGGACCCGAACATAGAACAAACGGTACACAAAGGTTGAAGCAGCCATTCAGAATACAAGCCTGTCATCTATGATGAGAAAAAAAAAAGCTACTACCCAGACATCACTGAATCATTTTTTTAAGAGGATGGATGATATTGAATCCAGCAAGGAACCAGAACCTGTGCCATCAATGTCAGGCATGAGTAAAATTGCAGCCTGCCCTCCGTCTCCTGTTGCTGACAATCCTTCAGCTCTACCACCTCCTCCACCTCCTCTCTCTCCTCCAGTCAGTAACTCTTCTTTCCTGTTCACTCGATGCCAGCCCCTGTACGCCAGCTGTTGCATTGTACTACTGTACTTTTCAATGTACTGTAAGATTTAAAATGTTTTCTTTATTTTTTGTGTTTGCTTGTTTTTTTATGTATTATTTGTGTGAAAGGTATTATAAACCTATTACAGTACAGGACTATATAGCTGTACAGTATACTGCTATATAGTTGGGTACCTAGGCTAACATTGTTGGACTTACGAACATGCTCTCAGAACGGAACTCGTTCACATGGTTTGCTTGTTTTTTTATGTATTATTTGTGTGAAAAGTATTATAAGCCTATTACTGTACAGTATTATATAGCTGATTATGTTAGTTGGGTACCTAGGCTAACTTTGTTCGACTTAACGAACAAACTGGACTTATGAATGTGCTCTAGGAATGGAACTCGTTCATATGTAGGGGACTTACTATAATGGCTTCTTAGCAAGTTAAAACTATGTCTATGAGAAGAGTATCTGTCATCTGACTTATGTTAGTATAATAAGCCTTACCACATTAGATGGTTGTGAGGTCTAAAATAAAAAGGATAATACATATTTAAGTGTATTGTAAACTGTTAGGGTCACGAGAAATGTACATCATTTCTCAACCTTGTGATTTTGATATATTGGTGACATTAATGTGATCAGGTATATTTTATAGCTTTGACCTACTTTGTCAAGTTCACTTAGCTTTACCACAGGTCTGTAAGAGAACACTCATGGTTACCCCTACTCCTCCTTGTTCCCAGTCTCCAGTCTGTCCTTTCTCTTATTATCACATGAGATCTGCAGCTACAGCAGTTTTTGTGTGAAATCCCTGTGCTAAAATAGTCAGCTTGAGGGTAGGTCACATAGGTGATTCTTTGCACAGTGGACGTGAAATGTTATCAGAATTTAACAGAAGATTGATCCCTTGCCTCAGTAGTTATGAAAAAGCAAAGCTTGACATTGTCATGCATATTTTGTGTGTTAGGGTTTTGCTCTCTGAACCAATCATGGCACAGTCAGTAAACAAGTCTTAATACTGTTCTTGTTTACTTTTGTTATCTGATCTATGTTTCTTAATTGATAACTGCTAACCTTTGGAGTTCAAGCCTTATAGCACGGATATACTAAGTGCTGAATAGTAATCTTGTTTTTTGACATCGGGATTCTTGAAACAGTATCATATTGAAAACAGGAGTTTGTCACACAAACTGCAAAGGTGTTCACAGAGTATGAATGACAGCTTTGAGACATATATATTGTGGCATTTTTTTGGTTGTTGGAAGTAGTATGGGCCTCTCACTGTAGATGTCCAAAGTAATTTCGGGTCAGGATGTAATAGAAGGTATTTGTTTCTCCCAGGATTCACTTTTCTCACTCCCTAGCTCACCACAGCTTTATTATTTGGTGATTAGCAGCATTGTCCAAAGCATTTTTATGGACTTTAAAAGGAAATCATAGCTAAAAGGAATATCCAGTCGGTAAATGCCTGAGTTACCAGAATGAAGCCAGGCCACCATGGAGACTGTGACACAGTGCATTCACACAGAGGTCAGCAAAAGATTTGTCCCTTGTCTCATTTCAATTCCCCAAAAGGAAAGATGGGAATTGGGATCTAGGCCTTTCAATATTTTGTTGTGTAAAATCATTACCACACATGGACTTCTATAAGGAAGCACATGTGTAGGTCAGCCTTGGAAGAACATGTGCTGGGATATCCTCCCGGGAGCCCAGGGGGAGTGGAAGGCTGGCACCAGGCTGAACTCTCCCACTGCACTTCTCGTTTGGTTTAACAGCTGCCGAAGCTGAAGGTCCAAGTGTCGCTAACTGACCATAAAATTAAAACCATGACCTCCTACACACTATGCTAACCCATAGACCCACCTGGGTTACATGTGTACAGAAATTTTTAAAAAAGAGAAAAAGAAAGAGAGAAAGAAAGAAAATGAAAGAACCATTTAGAAGAATTAAATTGCTACAGCAAAGTTCCTGACACTAGAATAATGCTACTTGTGTGAGGTGGTCAGAGAGAGAGAATATGCATCTAGGATTAGGAGAGGGTTTGAGTCCTCACTACGTGAAACCTTGAGTTTCCTCATCTGTAAAGCAGGAATGTCTATCTATCTACCTACAATTCATCTACTTATTTATTTTGTTTTACATCAAACACCAAAGGAGGAAAGTTGTAATAATTTAAGTCTATGTTTGCAATATGTTTAGCACAATATCCAGGAAAAAGGAGATCCTGGATCAATGCTGAATATCAATATGATTGTTCAATGTTTTTCAGTGAAAGGAATCTGAATGGATCTATAAATTTAAACCATTTGCTTACATATTCATAAAGTCCCCCTTAAATTCTACCACTGTTACTGTAGAATTAAAAGTGTAAATAATCTAAAACAGCAGATAAACCAGAAGCCATATGTATTTGGAAAAAGCTGTGTACGGTGCTGATTTTGATGTTAGTCTGCACTTATAAACCTGAATTCCAAAGAATATGGCAGAAAATGAAGAAATGTAAAGGAATTGAGGTTGTATCCCTAATAATTTGGTCTAGATGAAAATAATGTCACCAACACCTCAGTTGCACTATAGCCCTCTTATAATATACTAAATAACTTTGACTATTCCAAATATATGACCTTGCACAAAGACATTCACGTAGCAGATGTTGACCTTAATTTCTTCATATACTAAATGAAGAGGTTGGATATGATATTTTGTATAAGCCAAATCAAAACTTGCCTGGTTATAGAAAATTCAATAATTTTGTGAACTAAAAAACGAATTTGAATGATTTTCCTGAGTCATAAACCAACACTTTTTTCCAAAGAATTACATAGAGTTAGATATTTTTCTCAAAGTTAAATTTTAAAACACTTTTTATATTGAGAAATATCACTACTGTGAGGTTCTAGCATAGGTCGTCACTACCATGACACTCTCTCTGTATTTGTTTCTAAATCTCTGCCCTGAGATCAGGGCATGATATTGGATTTAGGGGTGTGGGGAAGGAGAGAAGTGGAAGTGCCTATCCTGCTGAACGTTGGAAATTTAAATTTGCCACAGATTACCCACAAAATAGATATTCCATAGGTCAATTATTGTAAAGAAAGATATAGAAAATATATAGATATACATCATGGCCAAGGATACTCTATCAGAATTTCTTTCCCCTGACTATTCTGAAGAGTGAAATAAAAATTATAGAATACAGTTAAATTTTGCATTCCACGAGACTTAATGATACTTACAGAAATTGAAATGGAAATCAGGCCAGCCAATAGAAGTATCAACACACAAGATGTTTTAATGGAGTGCACGCGCAGGCAGCTTGGAGCCCATTTAATTTTATGTGTTCGATGGAAATAATATTCTTTAGGCCTAACGCCTTTACCCAGGCTACAATAAAACAAGCTGCATCCCATGAGTCTTCTCTCCTGTACTCCTTGTAACCTGTCAATTCGTCTAAGGATTGAAATCCATATGTATAAAAGTCTGTTCCTTTTACTGTATAAGCAGGCTATGTGGTGTGTGTGTAGTAGTTTGGGGTGTTTGGAAAAAGTGGGTGGTTTCAAATGCTCACATTGCAAAACAACCATCACTGTTCCTCAGAGAACGAAGCTCGCGAAATATTTGCTGCTGGCAAATGGATATGCTCTGAAGCCATCCCAGGAGTTTTCCTTGACAGATGTCAGCTGATGGACATTTGCACAAAAGTCTATGAACTGCCATATTTTACACCCTGTGTCAGCTGGCACATTACTTTCTTGTACCCTCTGTGTTTCCGTTAAATTAGGTTGGAAACAAAGCCTCCTATTTACTGAGCAAATTCTTTGCTATGTGAAATGGTGAACAATTACAACAATTATCCTATCAACCACTTCTATCAGTTCAATTAAAAATGCCTAAAGGAAAGCGGGGTCGGGGGTGGTGGTGGTGGGATGAATTGGGAGATTGGGATTGACATATATACATTAATATGTATAAAATAGATAACTAATAAGAAAAAGAAAAGACGTAAAAAAAAACCAATGCCTATGCACTGCATTCTGAATCATAGTCACTCTGAGTGGAGCCTGACTCTGGTATTCAAGACTGGTGAGAAGTCTCTGATCACATTGGGGTGATGGTAGAAGGTTCTTTCATTTGTAGTCTTCTTAAGGATTCTGAGAGTGTTAACCATGTTCTATGAACTGTCAGCACAGTGTTATGTCCCCATTCAAAGGAACAACTTTCCATGACTTACCAAAAAGCCATTATGACTGTCAAAGAGATGCAATGAAAGCATATTTTAAGGAATTAAGTAGAAATAAAGGCAAAATATACACAGTGGGAGATTATACTTTTTAACCAAGAGTTGAATACACATGTATTCAAGATATTGTCAAATTCAAAAACATGGGAAAAATAGAAGAAAAAGTTGAGTAATTTTAAAACTCCAAAATATTGTCATATTCTCTGTGTTCCTGTTGGTACTCTTATAATTACCACATACCAAACATTATATCAATTTGATCACATTTTATATAATTGCAGGAAATATATCTGAATTCATACCTCACCTACCATTACAGAAAAGTTTTAGTCATGAAACATTTAAGTATAATAACTCATTTATTATCTATTTATCCTATAAGTCATTCATTAAATAATATTTTGCTGGGTGACTATAAAGTCCATAACACTTTGCTGGATCATGAAAGAAATTTAGTTGATAACAACTCTAGCCATCTGGATATTATGCATGTTGGTGGTGAGCAAAGTATTCAAGAAACAGTATATATTAATTCAAATTAATACATCATTACAAGCTCAAATGAGCATGTCAGAGGATGCCTTAACTGGTTTCAGGTGGCATAAAGAGAGGGAGAGAGAGACTTTGGAAATGCATAATTAATAGACACATTCTAAGATTTAAAATTAACTTAATTAGCATGACTGTTTCAATCCATAGTTGACCAAAGGGGGTTGAGAAAAACACTTGATATTTTAGAAGAAAATGTTTTCAGATTCAATTACAATTTAATTAATGTCCATTTTGCTGACATTTAAGTTTTTGCTAACAACCAAAAACATTTCAGGTGTAAACATATTGAGGGTCAAAATAAAGTGTTATTGTTTCCTGCACTGGAAAACAAAAAAACTATTATTACAGACTGATTCCATGCTACATCTAATGCCATAAATTCTATTTTCCTGTAACATTGTCTGATATGTTGGAGGTAGATCTAGATCCCAATAAACTCCAGGCTTGCCATTCAGAGCATATTTTTAGAAGGAAATTGACTAAAGAGTTTGTTCTCTGAATAACTGAGTTCCATAATTCATTGATATTGACTCTTTATTTGTTTGAAATTCTCTTCCTTACCTGCCTTTACATTATAATGAACATTTGCAAGTTTTCTGTTAGAAGTGTTCCTGAATTTGTTTTCAAATAACATTTTGAATTAAAAATATAAACTAAATTTGACCGAATGGTGCCTTGTTTTCTCATCAGGATTCTTCTGTTTAACCAGGAGGACTGGCCCACTTCCCAAAAGAGAAACAATATCAGGATTTATTTCTTATAGGTTAACAAATCTGATTTTTTTTTCTTTTTTTTATGGCTGCACTGGGTCTTCTTTGCTGCACACGGGCTTTCTCTAGTTGCGGCGAGGGGGACTACTCTTTGTTGTGGTGTGCGGGCTTCTCATTGCGGTGGCTTCTCTTGTTGTGGAGCACCGGCTCTAGGTGTGTGGGCTCTAGAGCACAGGCTCAGTAGTTGTGGCACACAGGCTTAGCCGCTCCGTGGCATGTGGGGTCTTCCCAGACCAGGGATCGAATCCATGTCCCCTGCACTGGCAGGCAGACTCTTAACCACTGCGCCACCAGGGAAGTCCCTGATTTTTTTAAGTTTTTCCGATTTCATATATTCAGTTATCTTCAGGTAACAAATATCCAATCTACTTGTAAGTGGAATACACATATAGGAAGTAACAAAAATGACAGAACAATATATAAATAAGAATGTGATAATGCCATATGGAGGTAAGGTTATGGGAACTTAAAGTGAGCAATGGTCAGAAAAAAATAGAGGTAATCGGGAAATTTTTATGAAAGAGAAAAATTGGAAAAATTGAAATCCTCATTTATCAAGAAAAGGAAATAGATGGAGGCTTATGGATTCTGAGTCAGAGATTATGGTTTCTGATGCAGATTCTGCCACATACTAGTTATGAATTTGGAAAAATCATCCAGCCCCATTTGTATACCAGGAAAGAGAGACTTACATGCTTCAAGAAAGAGTGAAGCTCAATTTTAATAATGTACTGAAAACACCTGTAAACGATAATAGGATATGAAGAATAATTATAATTATTGCCAAGGTCCCAGGATGAGAATTTATTTTTGCCTGCCTGTCATAAGAAATTGAGTATGCTATAAGAGCTCAAGGAGAAAGAGAAATAGGGCACATTAGAATTTCAAGCTATCTTTAAGAAAGACTCTAGCATTGAACTGTCCAACAGCAGTCATGAGTCAGATGTAGCCATTTAAACTAACATTTAAATTAGAAAAATTAAATATAATTAATAATTATAATTAATGTAATTAATAATTATACATTTCAAAGGCTTACTAGCCACATATGGCTAATGGCTACTATATCGGACCACAAAGATACAGATCACTTCCATCATCACAGAAAGGTTTTTTTGTTTGTTTTGTATGTTTTTCTGATAGGTTCTGCTTAGAGCTGTGGTTCTCAACTGAGGGCAATTTGGTTCTCCAGGGGATATTGGCAGTGTCTGGAGACAATTCTGGTTGTCACAACTGGAGCTGTATAGAGCCCAAGGATGCTGCTATCTACCATATGACGCACCGAAGGGCCTTTCACAGCTAAGAATTATCAGGTTCAAAATTTCAGAACTATCAGGTGAGAACCCCTGCTCTAGGGCAAGCAGGGCCAAGTTTCAACTGTGAATTCCCCAGACACGTGCAGCTTGGAGAAAACATTCAGTGAGATAAAAAGTCACCTCTGCTTGTAAAATTGATCAGCTTTTTGAAAGATGCTCCAGTGTGATATCGATCTGTCACTGGACATGCCCCATGAAGGAGCTTACTGCATGTTCCTCAGAGCAGAGAGCCCTGGAAAATAGCTGTAAACAACATATTAAGGAAATAAAACAAAAGACAACACTACCAGGAACTAAGACCATGCTTAGGGACCATGTCATTAAGATCAAAAAATAAGTATCAATGTTGCTGTCTTTAGATTATGACAGGTGCAGGAAATACAAGAAATGAGAGAGGAACATGATGCCAAAGCAACCACCTGGAAAGCCCAGGAGGCGAAGTGAAGAAGGAGTTAATACATCCAACATTTACAAACCTGTAATTTTTGTCTGTAATGAGGAATGATAAAACCTGTGTCCACCAGTGTATTAGAGATTGTATTCTTCAAATACGAAGCTATTTTTTTTTTCACCTTGAAAAGGAAAATAAACCATAGTAAGTGTTGCAGACTCTGCTCTTATTGCTTTGGATTTATCTTATCAATTCTGTCCCCCCATCCTTATGTAGTCAATGGCTGACTCTGAGACAAGAAAGCCCAACTCCCTTGTCTCAGATGCAGAGCAAACTCTGATGGAGTTTATGCTCCAGAACTCCCTGCAGGGTCAGGTTGAGGTTAGAATTTTGCCTGAAATTACATCTTTGTTTGGCTTCTTGCCCTTCTCTGTCCTGCTCGCAACTCCATGGGATTCTCTTCGTTAAGCTTGTATATTCCCTTAGTTCGTCACTTTCATGATGCTTCAGGATTGGCTTCTGGAAAATCTGTTCTAAGATAATAATATTCAGCGGTCATTCATTCTCTCTAATGTTTTTGTTTTCAAATTCTTTTACTTCTGCTCTGTGATTATTTTCTTCCTCCTCTCTGATCTGAATTTATACTTTTTTAAAAAAAATTTCTTCAGTGGGAAGTTTGGATCACTGATTTGAGATCTTTCTCCTTTTTGTAATATATGCATTCATTACTGTATATTCTAAGCAGTGTTTTAGCTCTATTCCACAAATTATATGTTATGTTTTGATTTGTATTCAATTCCATATATTTTCTAATTTAGCTTGTGACTATCTTTTAGACTACCCTCTTGTCCAGCTTAATTTACACATTTAGGGATTTTCCAGATATCTTCATGTTACTATTTTCTAGTTTAATTCTGTTGTAAGGTAAAAAAAAAAAACATTATGTGACTTAAATTTGTTTAAATGCATGCACATTTATTTTATAATGTATTTTGATAAAAGTTCCAAGTATACTTGAAAATATTTGTATTCTAATTGTTTGTGGAGTGTTCCATTAATGCCAAACAGTTCAAGTTGATTGATAATGTTATTCAGATCTTAGATATCTTTTACTAATTTTTCTGGTTACTTTTTTTTTTCATCAATCACTGAAAGAAAAACTTTGAACTATAATTGTGGATTTGTCTATTTTTCCTTTATTTGCTAATAGTTTTTGTTCCATGTATTTTAAAGCTTAGTTTTAGGTCCATTTATATTTAGTATTGTTATACCTTCTGGGAAAATTTACTCCTTTTTCATTCTGTACTCTCCCTCTTTATTGTAGGTAATATTTCTTGTTTTGAAATGTATTTTTCTGACATTAACATAACAATTTTAAGTTTCTTTTGAGTGAGTTTGCATGGCAGATCCTTTCCCATTCTTTTATTTTATCTTAGGTATGTCTGTATATATAAAATGAGTATCTTGTATTCAGCAGATATAAATGGTAGATTTCCTCTACCAGAAGTTTCCTCTTCATGTTATTTATTATCAAGTAATAGAAGTAAGACAGGGTGGGATTATCATGAGCATAAACTAATAGGTCAATGGCACAAAAATAATTTTTTAAAAAATAAAAATTTTACTTGAGACATATATGACATATATTTTATATATATATAATTTACATACATAGTTTTAATATGTATAATATATATTCTACATATTTCCAAATACATTATTGGCCCAACATGTATAAGGTAGAACTCTAAACTCTTAGGAAAAAGAATGGGAAAACATCTTTACATCTTCGTGTTGATAGCAATGGGAAAAGATGTTTTAAAACAAAAAGCAAAAATAAGACAAATGATAAATGCTACTCAATTAAAATTAGCAATGTCTGTTTCTCACTTCACACCACAAATAAAGTAAAAAGACCAAACACAAACTGGAAAGAAATATTTATAGCATATATAGTGAATGAAAGATTGCTATACAACATGCATAAAGGAACCATTATAAAACATAAGGAAACAAATACAAAAATTTTTTAAAAGTATTTGACAAAGGAGGGAAGATTAATGACCAAAAAACATGAAAAGTCTTTCACTTTGTTAACAAACAATGAAATGCAAATTAAAATAATGGTCTCATTTTTACTCAACTATTAAGGCATCCAAGGGAATGAGAAACAAAATTTGGAATAGTGATTTCCCATTAGAGTGAGGGAGAGAAATGTGATGCATTTAGCACATAGGTTATTCTATGTCCTAATCAGGATGCAGGCAGAGATATATTTCTTTATTATTATTGTATAACAACCAATTGTATATATTTATATGTATTTGCACATTGCATATACTTATATATTTATATGTATTATTTCATAATTTTAATAAAAGAGAAATAATTTTTCAACAATATCATTGGTAAGAAAGGAAAAATGTTATTAAGGTTGTTATGGAAGAGATTAAGGAAAGTTTTCTATTTTATACACATTACCACCATACATTTCTATTTTGTATGTCATCCCCATGCATCAGTCAACCAGAAAGTCTCACATTTTTCTTTCTCCCATATCTTCTCCCTGTAGTAGTCAGGGTCTAGTCAGGACAAAAGGAAACTGAGCATCTCAAATAGAAGTGATGTGGTACAATGATTGATTACCAGATATCTCAAATAGAAATAATGTAGTACAAAGATTGATTACATAGTTGGGCAAAACTTCAAGAGAAAATAAGAGAAAAGGAGGTGAACCAACAATTATCAACCCCAAGAAGAATGGGGAGTGAAAAGAAGGAAGGGGACTTCTGAACCAGGACTTGGGAGCAGAATAAGCTCCCAGCTTTAAGGACTGCCACCGCTTCCAGCCCTGAGATCTGGGAGGAAGAGCCACTGCCTCCAATGCTGGGATTAAAGAAGCAGTGCACCACTTCTGAGATTCTATGAAAGAAAGGAAAAGAGAAAGAGTAAATGGAAGAAATGCCACCTTCTAATCTGCCCCCAGTCCCTCTTGCTTATAGAACTTAACAATAAACCAACTATCAAAAGAAAATGGGAAATGTAGTTTGCAGACTCCTAATTCTCCATCTTAGTCCCTCAATATTTGCATAGCCGTATCAAGTTTTCATACAACCCCCCGTATGAAACTCTGCATGAAATATGCACAAATGAAACAAGATCTTGTTCTAAGGACAAGTTGCTGCAAGTGGAAGGGTGTGACATGTTATGCAGACTAGTGAGTCTATGCAGACTAGTGAGTCTGCATACAGGAGATGGAGCTGCTCTGATGTTTTGTGATCAATAGCACTCAAAGAGTGCTCCCGTAAGACAAATCCAAACAACAAAAGATGGGACCCAACAAAAGCCAGCTCCTGCTGCTGGATGTACCATGAAATCCAGATCCATGGCCAGCACCCTCCATCCTGATCTCATCCTCAGAGGGTGAGGAACATGCAGCTTAGGGCAAAGTACCACTTGCTTTTCCTACACTTTTCTTTTTCCCTTTACTTTAATAATTTTAAAAAAATAAATGTTTTCAATAACCTAGTAACTGGTGTTCATGAGTGGTCTTTTAGGAGTCCCTACACTATTTTATTTTATCATTGTTATTTTTAAATTTGATTTAAATTATGAATTTATTTTTATACAGCAGGTTCTTATTAGTTATCTATTTTATACATATTAGTGTATATATGTCAATCCCAGTCTCCCAATTCATCTCACCACCACCACCTTCCCAGTTTCCCCCTTTGGTGTCCTTGCGTTTGTTCTCTACATCTGTGTCTCTATTTCTGCCTTGCAAACTGGTTCATCTGTACCATTTTTCTAGATTCCACACATATGCGTTAATATATGATATTTGTTTTTCTCTTTCTGACTTACTTCACTCTGTATGACAGTCTCCAGGTCCTACACTATTTATTTTAATCCATCATATTGCTATATCCCATGCTATGATATTAATTGATTCTCATTATGCTACTCCCTTTTCAAAAGCCACCTTTCGCAATTACTCTTTTTTTTTAACATCTTTATTCAAGTATAACTGCTTTACAATGGTGTGTTACTTTCTTCTGTATGACAAAGTGAATCAGCTATACACATACATATATCCCCATATCTCCTCCCTCTTTCTTCTCCCTCCCACCCTCCCTATCCCACCCCTCTAGGTGGTCACAAAGCACTGAGCTGATCTCCCTGTGCTATGTGGCTGATTCCCACTAGCTATCTATTTTACATTTGGTAGTGTATATATGTCCATGCCACTCTCTCACTTTGTCCCATATTACCCTTCCCCCTCCCCCTGTCCTCAAGTCCATTCTCTATGTCTGCATCTTTATTCCTGTCCTGCCCCTACGTTCTTCAGAACCATATATATATATATATATATATATATAT
>NC_041224.1:163608709-163611442 GCF_002837175.3 Physeter macrocephalus
TGTCTTTTCTCCATTGTATATTCTTGCCTCCTTTATGAAAGATAAGGTGACCATATGTGCATGGGTTTATCTCTGGGCTTTCTATCCTGTTCCATTGATCTATATTTCTGTTATTGTGCCAGTACCATATTATCTTGATTACTGTAGCTTTGTAGTATAGTCTGAAGTCCCTTTAAAGGACATATGCTGGGCAAATATTACAGCCAGTACACCACCACTAAGAGCAAAACAAAGTCAGAACACTTCCCCTCTACACTTCGGCAAGTGGATGTGCTCAAAGTTGACTCAATTTGTTGCATGTAATTGATTTCTCTAGTCTCTATTGACTGCTGCCTTCATTTTGTTTCTTTGATGGAAGTTTGAGAATTCCTTAGACCTTGATACCAAGCCTGCAATGCTAACCACAATAAAAGGAGATAAGGGTTGGAATGGGTTGAAGGAGATTTGAAAAATCAGGCCAGGGTGCAATTCAAATAACCTGCCAAAAAACTGTTAGAAAATTGCACATTTTTATTTTCCAGAGACAAGACTGGAACATTGGGAATATAAGAAAATATCTCTTTGGGATGTAAGAATACAGACACAAGCCTCTGGGTTTAGCAGGATCATTAGTGTGAAATAATGTACCTGATTCCAAAAATATGTCAAAAAGCAATACGGAATATAAGCCTATTCCCAGCACTTTAAATTTATAATTTATGATGCCAGTTAAACAGGGCTAATGTGCTTTGCAAAAGTGGTTATAGCTGCTGTGCAGTATTAGTAGAAATTAGTCAGACATTACGAGCTCAATACAAAGTAAATTTGCAAAGGTTTCTACAAATGACAGTTTGGCTGAGTTAACATGACAGTTGAGAGCATCTCTGGTGTTTCAGTTTTGACAAGTGGGTTTAGAACCAAAGAAGTCAGCATTTATCAGTGTAGGAAACAAATTAAACCAAAGTGGGGGAGGAGCAATAATGAGCTCCAGCATTTTACCTATCATGCAGAAAGAGTCCATCACATCATCCTCCTCTCTAATTTGTCTCTTATGAGTTTCAGGGAAAAAAAGCTATTAAGGATCACCTTCGTCATGTTCTTGGGATACTTCTCTATCCAGCTTCTTCTCATAAAATTGCATGCTCTAAGAATAACTTCTAGCAGTGAGTTCTGCCCTACAGGACTGCAATTATGTCAGCTTGCTGTTTCTCAAGGAAATGGTACAGGGGGATGTTGTTTTACAATGTTGGGTTGACTAGTAATTGTGCTAATCAAAATACATGTAACCATAAGACTTTATTTTTAGTTTATTAACACTTTATCACAAATGTATTGTTGACATCTTTTGATAAAATGCTTGAGGCAATAAAATATTGGCTCCTTTTGAAAGCTTATATAACACATCAAGCAACAGAGAATATACATATATTCAAAAATTTCATCTGCATTTCTCAATCTGAGCAAGGAAATGTTAGTCTGTCCATTAGAGACTTTTTTTTTTAAACATCTTTATTGGAGTATAACTGCTTTACAATGGTGTGTTAGTTTCTGCTTTATAACAAACTGAATCAGTTATACATATACATATATCTTCATATCTCTTCCCTCGTGCATTTCCCTCCCTCCCACCCCCCCAACCCACCCCTCAAGGTGGTCACAAAGCACCAAGCTGATACCGCTGTGCTATGTGGCTGCTTCCCACTAGCTATCTATTTTACATTTGGTAGTGTATATATACCCATGTCACTCTTTCACTTTGTCCCATCTTACCTTTCCGCCTCCCTGTATCCTCAAGACCATTCTCTAGTAGGTCTGTGTCTTTATTCTCCTCTTGCCCCTAGGTTCTTCATGACCATTATTGTTTGTTTGTTTGTTGGATTCCATGTATATATATTAGCATACGGTATTTGTTTTCCTCTTTCTGACTTACTTCACTCTGTATGACAGACTCTAGGTCCATCCACTTCACTACAAATAACTCAATTTCATTTCTTATTATGGCTGAGTGATATTCCATTGTATATATGTGCCATATCTTCTTTATCCATTCATCTGTTGATGGACACTTAGGTTGATCCATGTCCTGGCTATTGTAAATAGAGCTGCAATGAACATTTTTCTACATGACTCTTTTTGAATTATGGTTTTCTCAGGGTATATGCCCAGTAGTGGGATTGCTGGGTCATATGGTAGTGCTATCAATTTACATTCCCACCAACATTGCAAGAGGGTTCCCTTTTCTCCACACCCTCTCCAGCATTTATTGTTTGTGGATTTTTTGATGAAGGCCATTCTGACTGGTGTGAGATGATATCACATTGTAGCTTTGATTTGCATTTCTCTAATGATTAGTGATGTTGAGCATTCTTTCCTGTGTTTGTTGGCAATCTACAATCTTTTTTGGAGAAATGTCTATTTAGGTCTTCTGCTCATTTTTGGATTGGGTGTTTGTTTTTTTGATATTGAGCTGCATGAGCTGCTTCCATATTTCAGCGATGAATCCTTTGTCAGTTGCTACATTTGCAAATATTTTCTCTCATTCTGAGGTTGACTTTTTGTCTGGTTTATGGTTTCCTTTGCTGTGCAAAAGCTTTTAAGTTTCATTAGATCCCATTTGTTTATTTTTGCATTTATTTCCATTTCTCTAGGAGATGGGTCAAAAAGGATCTTGCTGTGATTTATGTCATAGAGAGTTCTGCTTATGTTTTCCTCTAACAGTTTGATAGTGTCTGGCCTTACGTTTAGGTCTTTAAT
>NC_041224.1:163612060-163613952 GCF_002837175.3 Physeter macrocephalus
TCTATGTATAGTATTATGTCATCTGCAAACAGTGACAGCTTTACTTCTTCTTTTCCGATTTGGATTCCTTTTATTTCTTTTTCTTCTCTGACTGCTGTGGCTAAAACTTCCAAAAATGTGTTGAATAATAGTGGTGAGAGTGGGCAACCTTGTCTTGTTCCTGATATTAGAGGAAATGGTTTCAGATTTTCACCATTGAGAATGATGTTGGCTGTGTGCTTGTCATATATGGCCTTTATTATGTTGAGGTAAGTTCCCTCTCTGCCTAATTTCTGCAGGTTTTTATCATAAATGGGTGTTGAATTTTGTTGAAAGCTTTCTCTACATCCATTGAGGTGATCATATGGTTTTTCTTCTACAGTTTGTTAATATGGTTTACCACATTGATTGATTTGTGTATATTGAAGAATCCTTGCATTCATGGGATAAACCCCACTTGATCATGGTCTATGATCTTTTTAATGTGCTGTTGGATTCTGTTTGCTAGTATTTTTGTTTGTTTGTTTGTTTGTTTTCTTTCGGTGCGCGGGCCTCTCACTGTTGTGGCCTCTCCCGTTGCGGAGCACAGGCTCCGGACGTGCAGGCTCAGCGGCCAAAAGAATTTGCTTGTGAAGCCAGCTGGTCCTGGGTTTTTGTTTGCTGGAAGATGTTTAATCACAGTTTCAATTTCAGTGCTTGTGATTGGTCTGTTCATATTTTCTATTTCTTCCTGGTTCTGTCTCGGAATGTTGTGCATTTCTAAGAATTTGTCCATTTCTTCCAGATTGTCCATTTTATTGGTATATAGTTGCTTGTAGTAATCTATCATGATCTTTTGTATGTCTGCAGTGTCAGTTCTTACTTCTCCTTTTTCATTTCTAATTTTATTGATTTGAGTCTTCTACCTTATTTTCTTTATAAGTCTGGCTAATATTTATCAATTTTGTTTAGTTTCTCAAAGAACAAGCTTTTAGTTTTATCAATCTTTGCTCTCGTTTCCTTCATTTCTTCTTCATTCATTTCTGTTCTGATTTTTTTCAATTCTTTTCTTCTGCTAACTTTGGGGTATTTTTGTTCTTCTTTCTCTAATTGCCTTAGGTGTAAGTTTAGGTTGTTTATTTCAGATGTTTGTTGTTTCTTAAGGTAAGATTGTATTGCTATATACTTCCATCTTAGAACTGCTTTTGCTGCATCCCATAAGTTTTGGGTCATCATGTTTTCCTTGTCATTTATTTCTAAGTATTTTTTGATTTCCTCTTTAATTTCTTCAGTGATCTCATGGTTATTAAGTAGTGTATTGTTTAGCCTCCATGTGTTTGTATTTTTTACAGATTTTTCCTGTAAATTATTACTAGTCTCATAGCGTTTGCTTTACGTGTAAAGTTAGGTTGTTTATTTGAGATGTTTCTTGTTTCTTCAGGTAGGATTGTATTGCTATATACTTCCATCTTAGAACTGCTTTTGCTGCATCCCATAAGTTTTGGGTCATCATGTTTTCCTTGTCATTTATTTCTAAGTATTTTTTGATTTCCTCTTTAATTTCTTCAGTGATCTCATGGTTATTAAGTAGTGTATTGTTTAGCCTCCATGTGTTTGTATTTTTTACAGATTTTTCCTGTAATTTATATCTAGTCTCATAGCGTTGTGGTCAGTAAAGATACTTGATACGATTTCAATTTTCTTAAATTTACCAAAGCTTGATTTGTGACACAAGTTGTGATCTATCCTGGAAAATTTTCCATGAGCAGTTGAGAAGAAAGTGTATTCTGCTGTTTTTGGATGGAATGTCCTATAAATATCAATTAAGTCCATCTTGTTTAATGTATCATTTAAAGCTTGTGTTTCCTTATTTATTTTCATGTTGGATGATCTGCCCATTGGTGAAAGTGGGGTGTTAAAGTCCCCTACTATGA
>NC_041224.1:163614894-163621199 GCF_002837175.3 Physeter macrocephalus
CCCATAGGTTTTGGGTCATCGTGTTTTCATTGTTATTTGTTTCTAGGTATTTTTTGATTTCCTCTTTAATTTCTTCAGTGATCTCATGGTTATTAAGTAGTGTATTGTTTAGCCTCCATGTGTTTGTATTTTTTACAGATTTTTCCTGTAATTTATATCTAGTCTCATAGCGTTGTGGTCAGTAAAGATACTTGATACGATTTCAATTTTCTTAAATTTACCAAAGCTTGATTTGTGACACAAGTTGTGATCTATCCTGGAAAATTTTCCATGAGCAGTTGAGAAGAAAGTGTATTCTGCTGTTTTTGGATGGAATGTCCTATAAATATCAATTAAGTCCATCTTGTTTAATGTATCATTTAAAGCTTGTGTTTCCTTATTTATTTTCATGTTGGATGATCTGCCCATTGGTGACAGTGGGGTGTTAAAGTCCCCTATTCTGATTGTGTTACTGTCGATTTCCCCTTCTATGCCTGTTAGTATTTACTTTATGTATTGAGGTGCTCCTATGTTGGGTGCATAAATATTTACAATTGTTATATCTTCTTCTTGGATTTATCCCTTGATCATTATGTAGTGTCTTTCTTTGTCTCTTGTAATAGTCTTTGTTTTAAAGTCTATTTTGTCTGATATGAGAATTGCTACTCCAGCTTTCTTTTGATTTCCATTTGCATGGAATATCTTTTTGCATCCCCTCACTTTCAGTCTGTATGTGTCCCTAGGTCTTTAGTGGGTTTCCTGTTGACAGCATATATACAGGTCTTGTTTTTGTATCCATTCAACCAGTCTATGTCTTTTGGTTGGAGCATTTAATCCATTTACATTTAAGGTAACTATCGATACATATGTTCCTATTACCATTTTCTCAATTGTTTTGGGTTTGTTACTGTAGATCTTTCCCCTCTCTTGTGTTTCCTGCCTGGAGAAGTTCCTTTAGCATTTTTTGTTTAGCTGGCTTGGTGGTCCTGAATTCTCTTAGCTTTTGCTTGTCTGTAAAGGTTTTAATTTCTCCATCAAATCTCAATGAGATCCTTGCTCGGTAGAGTAATCTTGGTTGTAGTTTTTCCCCTTCATCACTTTAAATATGTCCTGCCACTGCTTTCTGGCTTGCAGAGTTTCTGCTGATTTCCTTTCCTATATTTGGTAAGTTTTCAACTATAATCTCTTCTAATATTTTCTCAAACCCTTTCTTTTTCTCTTCTTCTTCTGGGACCCCTATATCTGCTACTGATCCCTTGTAGAGAATTTTTAATTTTATTTATTGTGTTTTTCATCACTGTTTGTTTGCTCTTTAGTTCTTCTAGGTTCTTGTTAAACGTTTCTTGTATTTTCTCCATTCTGTTTCCAAGATTTTGGATCATCTTTACTCTCATTAGTCTGAATTTTTTTTCAGGTAGACTGCCTTTTTCCTCTTCATTGGTTAGGTCTGGTGGGTTCTGACCTTGCTCCTTCATCTGCTCTGTGTTTCTCTGTCTTCTCATATTGCTTAACTGACTGTGTTTGGGGTCTCCTTTTCACTGGTTGTAGGTTCGTTGTTCCCGTTGTTTTTGGTGTCTGCCCCCAGTGGCTAAGTTTGGTCCAGTGAGTTGTGTCAGCTTCCTGGTCAAGGGACTGGTGCCTGTGTTCTAGTGGATGAGGCTGGATCTTTTCTTTCTGGAGGCAGCTCCATGTCTGGTGGTGTGTTTTGGTGGTCTGTGACCTTATTATGATTTTAGGCAGCCTCTGTGCTAATGGATGTGGTTGTGTTCCTGTCTTGCTAGTTGTTTGGCATAGGGTGTCCTGCACTGTAGCTTGCTGGTCATTGAGTGGAGCTGGGTCTTTGCGTTGAGATGGAGATCTCTGGGAGATAGTCGCCATTTGATATTACGTGGAGCTCGGAGGTCTCTTCTGGATCAGTGTCCTGAACTTGGCTCTCCCACATCAGAGGCACAGCCCTGACACCTGGGTGGAGCACCAAGAGCGTGTCATCCACATGGCTCAGAATAAAAGGGAGAGGAAAGAAACAAAGGAGATAAAATAAAATAAAATTTAAAAGTTGTTAAAATAAAAAATAATTTTTAAAAAAGTAATAATTAAAAGAAACAAAGAAGAGAGCAACCAAATCAAAAAAGAAATCCACCAATGATAACGAGAGCTAAAAACTATACTAAAAAAAAAAAAAAGATTTTTAAAAAAGTAATAATTAAAAGAAACAAAGAAGAGAGCAACCAAATCAAAAAAGAAATCCACCAATGATAACGAGAGCTAAAAACTATACTAAAAAAAAAAAAAAGAGACAGACCAAACCCTCGGACAAATGGTAAAAGCAAAGCTATACAGACAAAATCACACACAGAAGCAGCATACACATACACACTCACAAAAAGAGAAAAATGAAAAAAAAAAAAAGAGGGCATTTGTTCTTTGCTCAGCCAGGATGGGGTTAAAGGAGCAGCTGATTCGGGGGCTCTGGCTCACTCTGACTGGGGGGAGGGAGGGGCATGGAGTGCGGGGTGAGCCTGCGGCGGCAGAGGCCGGCATGACGTTGCACCAGCCTGATGCGCGCTGTGTGTTCTCCCGGGGAAGTTGTCCCTGGATCCCGGGACCCTGGCAGTGGCGGGGTGCACAGGCTCCCGGGAGGGGAGGTGTTGACAGTGACCTGTGCTCGCACACAGGCCTCTAGGTGGCGGCAGCAACAGCCTTAACGTCTCATGCGCATCTCTGTGGTCCGCACTGATAGCCGTGGCTTGCGTCCGTCTCTGGAGCTCCTTTAAGTGGCTCTCTGAATCCCCTCTCCTCGTGCACCAGGAAACAAAGAGGCATGAAAAAGTCTCTTGCCTCTTCGGCAGCTCAGACTTTTTCCCGGACTCCCTCCCGGCTAGCCGTGGCGCACTAACCCCTTCAGGCTGTGTTCACGCTGCCGACCCCAGTCCTCTCTCTGTGATCCGACTGAAGCCCGAGCCTCAGCTCCCAGCCCCTGTCCGTCCCGGCGGGTGAGCAGACAAGCCTCTCCGGCTGGTGAGTGCCTGTGGGCACCAATCTTCTGTGCAGGAATCTCTCCGCTTTGCCCTCTGCACCCCTGTTACTGCGCTCTCCTCCGCGGCTCCGAAGCTTCCCCCTCCGCTACCCGCAGTCTCCCCCCGCGAAGGGCCTTCCTAGTGTGTGGAAACCTTTCCTCCTTCACAGCTCCCTCCCAGAGGTGCACGTCCCGTCCCTATTCTTTTGTCTGTGTTTTTTCTTTTTTCTTTTGCCCTACCCAGGTACGTGGGGAGTTTCTTGCCTTTTGGGAGGTCTGAGGTCTTCTGCCAGCGTTCAGTAGGTGTTCTGTAGGAGTTGTTCCACATGTAGATGTATTTCTAACGTATCTGTGGGGAGGAAGGTGATCTCCGCATCTTATTCTTCTGCCATCTTGAAGCTCCTCCTGAAACTTCTTGTTGGAGAGAATGCAGAGCTGATTTTTAGGGGACGTTGAAAAATTCTTGAGGATTGAGGAAGAAAGCAATGCCCATTTAGTGGAAATGTGAGCCTGAGCAAATTCATCTTCAGACTGGGTTTAAATAATTCCTGCTCTGCCTTCTCTTCTCTTCTTTCCTTTAATGGGCATGTACTGCACTCTTATTAAATATGAATTCTCCCTCCTTGGGGTAGAAAAGAGACAATGCTCCATTCTCCATGGAGCTTGCCTCCGATCATTAGACAGGTGAACTGTAAAAACTTTAACAATACTTTGTGCATTTTGGTGAGTATAAAGATAACTGTTGTATTTCTCATGATTAATTTTATCATTGGAATATGGGAGTCTAGACACTGTGTGCAAAAATATGCAAATTAATTGAAGGTACAGATTCAAATCAAGAACCAGGCTCTTAAAGCAAACATAAGGTTATCCAAGTTACGTTCATGATAGTTAACTTTCTTCTCTCCATAATATTTCAAAGTTTGTCACTAATATTCTTAAATAACAGTATTCATTATTCTATTCTAGTTACCATTTCTCTATCTGGAGTATTGCTCTGGCCTCTGAACTATTCCTAGTGACATTCTGAACATTATTTGTAGTTTAATAAGGTCTCTAGACTACAGAAACAAATAATTCAGAATTTCAGATACTTAGGTAGTAAGATGATAATCTTGAACACCATTAAATTTTACTCATAAAAACACCTACTTGTGACACTTGCCTCAAGCAGTGTATATACAGTAGCATACACATGTAGCTATTTCTATGGTCATTTTCTTATTTGAGTTTGATAGTATCTTCACAAATAGATGAAGCATGTATAATTACTCTATATTATATTTAAGTAAACAAAGGTCCAGAGGCAAGAAATGGCATGTTTCAGGTTGTCTATGAAATAACTGACAGTTACGTGTATTAGTTTGCTTGGGCAGCTGTAACAAAGTACCACAAAGTGGGTGGCTTAGACAACAGAAATTTATCATCTTACAGTTCTTGAGTTCAAAAGTCTGGAATCAGGGTATTGAGGAGTTGGTTCCTTCCAAGGACTGTAAAGGAAGGATTTGTTCCATGCCTCTCTTCTTGGTTTGTGTTTGGCTGTCTTCATGTTCAAATGGCATTCTGTTTGTATGTCAAATTTCCCCTTTTATGAGAACATCAGTCCTATTGGATTAGGGGTCACACTAATAAACTCACTTTAAGTTGATCACCTCTGTAGAGACCCTGTTTCCAAATAAAGTCACATTCTGAGGTAGTGGAGGTTAGGACTTCAACATATGAATTTGGGAGGGGACACAATTCAACCCAAAACATTATAAAGCACACATCTCTAGATTTTACTACTCAATGTCTTTACTGTCATACCTGGCTGCTGAGGAAAGATAGGAAAGTGTTAGCAGAGATGAATCAAAATAGAGCTGAATGGTTGGGAAAATAGGGACAAGGTAGGCAGTCATGGGGAAAGTTAAAAAAAAAAAAAATGTCAAGTACCACAGCTTGAAAACCGATCACAAAATTACCCCTAGATGGTTTTAAGTTTGATAATACATGCGTTTCCTTTTATACTTTGATAGGATTAACTACATCAAAAGAAAAGTTTAGTAGGAAGTAAGTAAGCACTTGCCTATTCTATTTAGTTTATGGTAATAAATTCCAATTATTTTGAATTGACATTGTTCTGCACAGCCTAGAGTTAACTTCAAGAACTTCCTTCTCCTCTCTAAGTACCGAAGACAAATGACTATGCCAAATTCTTTGGCATGGCTCCATTTATTTAAAGCTCAGCTATGCTTTTCTTTCTCTTTCTGCGGGGGGTGGGGGAGGGGGCCGGGGAGGGGAGAAAATACACATGGACCAAATCCTGAGCCTGTTGTTGTTGCTGCGATTTCAGAAGAGAAGTGATCTAAGCCTGAGGTTCAGCTTCTCTGTTTAGTAGCATCTATAGAGAAATTATCTTAATACGAGTGGATAACAATTTATTGTGTAAATCTGGGAGGGTCACTGTCTCACCTTCCCATCCCCCAATCTTCCTGCTCCTCCAACCCCATAAAATACTGAAGCTATTAATTCAAAGGACACATTCAGAGGTCCTGTTTGGTTCTGTCCCTAATCTTGGTCTCATAAATATTTGAAAATTACAGCTAAAGCCAAACTGTGTTTCTCATATAATGGAACTGAAGGCTAGTCTAACCAGTGCAATCCTTTAAAGTTCCTGGAGGAAGGAAGTGAGAGATGATGAGAGTTGGGGACAGTTTATGTGAGCAATTTGTTATGCATGCAGGAGAGATGGCGACTTGATGACAGATTCACTTCTTGGTCCTGAACCTTAATTAACAAGGCCCTCTGAGAAACACACAGAGAAACAATAGGAAAATTCTTCTGAGCATTTCACAGATAATTCACTTATAATCTTTGGGGATTTATTTTATTATTTTTCTCTCTTTGTGAGCTGCAGCTTTGTTGCCTTGACATCCACACTCAAGAGTTATTGGTATCAAACCAAGCTATATAAAAAGCTATCAAGCACCTCTCAGATTTTCCACAGTTCAAAGCAGTGTTGGCAGATGGCCAGCCATGAAAGATGAGCTGAGCCCCAAAGTGGTGAGTGTGGCTGCATGTGCAAAAAGGAGCCTGGGATTGAGTTATATGTAGTGAGGTAGATGGACCTGGAGTCTGTCATACAGAGTGAAGTAAGTCAGAAGGAGAAAAACAAATACTGTATGCTAACACATATATATGGAATCTAAGAAAAAAAAATGTCATGAAGAGATTAGTGGTAGGACGGGAATAAAACACAGACCTACTAGAGCATGGACTTGAGGACATGGGGAGGGGGAAGGGTAAGCTGTGACGAAGCGAGAGAGTGGCA
>NC_041224.1:163621340-163622768 GCF_002837175.3 Physeter macrocephalus
GTGGGATAGGGAGGGTGGGAGGGAGGGAGATGCAAGAGGGAAGAGATATGGGAACATATGTATATGTATAACTGATTCACTTTGTTGTAAAGCAGAAACTAACAGACCATTGTAAAGCGATTATACTCCAATAAAGATGTTAAAAAAAAAAAAAAGGAGCCTGGGGGTGCGGGAGGAGGGGCTGGAAGCATCCTCCTGGACCTGAAGGTCACATTCTCCCCCTGCAGGGAGCAAACGGAACTTGTAATGTCCTTCACTAAATACAACCACAGTAGAGATAGCACACTCTTGGAGAAGGAAGTTATCTTTTAAGGAAAGAGGAGATCTAGTTATATCAACCAGAAAAAAAATATTAAGGAGGGTTTCATTTATGTTGACCTCAGATAGAACTAAGACCTTAAGGGTCAGGAATCTGCTGAGACCAAAACACCAATAGTTATGGTGATAATAGTCTCTCAACACAGTCAGAGAATATGAATTTCCAAAATTTTAAGAAAATTTGTGACATTCTATTAATCCTGATTCTGTTCCAGGCACAAGTTTCAAATTTATTTTAACTTCTTGGTCTGTATTTTCCAACCACGGAGGTGGAAACATGAGGCTCATCTTAGTTCCTTATCATCTTTCCAAAACATGATTATCTTTGGTGTCATTTTAAGGAAAGATTGTATGCAGGCAGTGCTGTTGATATTTCATAGATGAGGACATTAAGACTCAGAGATGTTCAATGTTTGTCAAAGCCTATATAGCTCCAAGCAGCAGAATTGGAACTCAGGGTTAGATTTCTACCCTCCCATCTAATCCTCTTAATCCAGGGATAGCTTCCGCTACTTAAGAACATATTCAGTTATAAATGCAGGTATCCTACCAGGCTAATGGGGAGGTTCTGTTGGTGTCCCAGGCCTCTTCCCTGCCAGTCATCTGTGAACATTTTGTGGACACATTGGAAGTGGACATTAACACTCTGGGAGTGACCCTCAACCAGTGAGGGATAGAAATTAGTGTACAGAGCACAGCTTCCTCATCTCTCAGTGGTGCAATTCCAATTAGTATTCAACACAGATGGGCTGAATGTGTTAAAGGGTACACTTTGGATTGAGCCTCAGCTGTCCACAGCAATAGCCTCTGCTCAATGATGCAGCCTTTGTGGACTGTCTTTCCCCGTCTCATGTCCCATCTCCTTTGCTTCCAAATAAACTACTTGCACCAAAATCAAGCTAAATTTACACTGTTAACTTGAGTATTTCTTGTATAGTACACCAATCAACTGACCTTGAATCCAAAGATCCCACAGCAATCAGAAAAACCTAGCTGGACCTAAGGCTTCTGTTGCAATTATATCTCCACGTAGTGACTTGCATTGCTACTTTCTTTCTTTTTTTTTTTTTTTTTTGTGGTACGCGGGCCTCCCTCTGTTGTGGCCTCTCC
>NC_041224.1:163622828-163625993 GCF_002837175.3 Physeter macrocephalus
TTTTTTTTTTTTTTTTTTGTGGTATGCGGGCCTCCCCCTGCTGTGGCCTCTCCCGTTGCGGAGCACAGGCTCCGGACGCGCAGGCCCAGCGGCCACGGCCCACGGGCCCAGCCGCTCCGCGGCACGTGGGATCCTCCCAGACCGGGGCGCGAACCCGGTTCCCCTGCATCGGCAGGCGGACACGCAACCGCTGCGCCACCAGGGAAGCCACTACTTTCTTTTTAAAGCATTTTAGTATCATAATATTTTAAGAATAAAGCAAGTTCATTGAAGGATCTATTTAAATAAAGGCAAGAAGAAAAAAATTACACCCAAATTCTACTAACTAGAAATAGCCATACATGTTGGCAAATATATATACAAAATTAAACAATTTTAGTTACTGTTTTATAATCATTTTACTTAATATATCATGAACATGCTTTAGTCTTCAAATATTATTTTGTAAAATTGCTTTTATTACTGTAGATAGTTTAACCTGCTCTATACACAGAATTTGTCAGTAATATAGAATATTTTTTTCTATTTTTTACTAATATAAGCATTCTTAAACTTTTGAAATGTTCTTTTTTATATCTCAGCTAGCAGTTAATAAAAGCACCAGTGGCTTCTTCACAATTCAGCATTATATCCTTAAAATATTTGCTAATTTACTAGTGACAATTGGATTTTACCACTTTCAAACACGATTTTTTCTTTACCCAGTGATCTCCCCTTTTTATGGTTATCAAAAGTGTAGCAGTCTCCTTCTTTGAGAATGGGCAAAAGTTTGCTGTGAACTTTTCAACTTATGTATCTTTGTGGTCGAAAACTAGCCCCAACAGCTGTCTGAGAGTTTTAGTCATTTCCACCCTAAGCAGCTGTTGGTTTTTGGTGGCTATTGGGGTAGTAAGAATGTGCCAAGAGATTGAAGCAGGAAAGAGACAGGACTTTCTGAGGTATTGGGAATTAAGCTTCAACAAGATATTTTATTGTGGGTTTTTTAATGTGTGGGAGAAAGACTTTTAACATGTGACCTTCCCATAATATTTAAATCAACAGTATCCTGTCTGTCTCCAGGTTTAAAAGCAAAGCTCCTTAAAAGAATGCAATAGAACTGTACGTGAATCTGACTTTATTTAATCTCTGATTTCCCCTATCGGGAACATTGCACTATGATTCTCAAAGTTCTTAGAGGGTTATGAGCTTAGTATCTGCCAGGAAAACTTTAGTGATTTCAGGGGTTTTCATCTTTCTTACTGCATCAGTTCCACTCAGAAATTTAGGGGAAGCAATCTGTCTTCTGAGCAACTGTGCAGTTTGGAATCAGATTCCCAAAAATGTAGGCAGCTAAACCACAACGTCAGAAGAAAATTGTTTTAGTGAAAAGGAAAGAAAATAAGGAGGAACAGAGACAGCACATAGAGAGGGAGGGAAGAAGGGGAGAGAGAGAGAGACAGAGAGAGAGAGGAGAAAGAGAGAGGGAGGGAGGAGAGAGGAGGAAGGAAGCCAGCAGCACTCATATTGTCCATGAACACGTCTGCCTTAGGAAAGCATTCCCACCTAACATACCTATTCAAGGTTTACCAAATAGCTTCAGTTAGCATCTGTATGAAACCGAGGCTAAGTCCATGAATCATGCAGCCTTTCAGTAATGAGTTTTTATCATGCAGCCTTTCAGTAATGAGTTTTTATCACCAACTTTTTATTCCCCAAGTGAAGTTGAATTGTCAGCCAACTGAAGGATACGAGATGGGGGGAACTGTTAAGTGATATGGATCTTTCCTCTAACCTTAAAATGACCCCCAAGCCAGTGTTTATTGTATCAACAAGTACAGTAAAGCCTATAATGAAGTATGAGTAGCCCCAGGACTCATCAAGTGGTAAAAACACAGAATCAAAGCAATGCTAAAAATACCTATAATTTAGGGAATGTCTATGTTGTGCCAGTATTTGAAATACATGACATTATTTTATTATTATTATTTATTTATTTATTTTTGGCCGTGTTGGGTCTTCCCTGCTGCATGCGGGCTGTCTCTAGCTGTGGCGAGTGGGGGCTACTCTTCGTTGCGGTGTGCGGGCTTCTCATTGCGGTGGCTTCTATTGTTGTGGAGCAGGGACTCCAGGCGTGCGGGCTTCAGTAGTTGCAGCACGTGGGCTCAGTAGTGGTGGCTCGTGGGATCAGTAATTGTGGCTCACGGGCTCTAGACCACAGGATCAGTAGATGTGGCGCCCGGGCTTAGTTGATCCGTGGCACGTGGGATCTCCCTGGACCAGGGCTCGAACCCGTGTCCCCTACATTGGCAGACAGATTCTTAACCACTGCACCACCAGGGAAGTCTGACATTATTTTGTTTATTTCACAGATATTTATTACAAAACTACCATGTGTCACGCAGTTTCAGCATGCTGGAAATATAACTATAAAACCACCCCTAAATTAGAAAAAAATACTATTATTTTACCCATTTTACAGATTACTAAATTGAGGATCAGAAACTTAGGTTATTTGCCTCATGCCAATTAGTTGATAATTATCAGTAGAAGAATGAAAGTAATCTAACTGATTCTTTAGTATGTGGCTTGATATGTCTACACTCAGAGTCAAAGAATAAGTTTCTACACATATTTTAAAGTCTGCTCATATCAAATTTGAGACATGGAAGGAATTTATGCCACACCTCTCTTCCTTTCCCTTTTCTTCTCTTCCTCTTCCTTCCCATCCTTTCCTACCATAATATTCTTTTTTTCAATCTTCCATATATTTTCCTTACAGTGATAGAGGCAATATTATATATTTTCCTTATGGAAAATGAAAAAGGGAGAATTAGGGTACAGGGAATCCTTGTATTTTCTCCTAGTCTCTATGTGAAGTCTTCTTTTTTTAAGTGCCTTTATTTTCAGTCAAAATATAAAGTGACATGAGTTGAAAAGTGTAGGAAAGAGTATTATGAGAATAAGAATATCATTCTATTTTGCAAAATTGCAAATCATTACAAGTAAATTAGGTAGAGATGCATGATGTATAAACTGGTTTTGTTGGGTAGGGGATTAGGGAGATTTCATTATTCTGCAGAGAATTAAGAAGTATTTTGATTTTGCTGAAGTGTTAATATTTTAACCAAAGTAAAGATTTGTTTTTGTTTTTGCTGTACGCGGGCCTCTCACTGCCGTGGCCTCTCC
>NC_041224.1:163626248-163661408 GCF_002837175.3 Physeter macrocephalus
GGACCAGGGCACGAACCCGGGTCCCCTGCATCGGCAGGCGGACTCCCAACCACTGCGCCACCAGGGAAGCCCTAAAGATTTGTTTTCAAAGAGGATATGACAAAACACTCCAGTATTCCAAGCGACTGAGACAAATATCCTGTACATCTCATAAATCAAGAAAGATGTTTATATTCTCGGAAACATTCTGTTACAGTTTCTTTCTTGAATGATAAGCGTCTAAAAGAGTGTTAGATTTGGACTGCAAAACCAGGAATGCTCTTTGTTTTGGTTAGAGAGTCACCATCTTTGAAATAGAATGTGACTTCTATTCTAGGAATTTTTTTAAAATGATTTCTTAGAAAATGTAATAAATGGTTCCACTCAAGATGTAGAAATGTGCTTCAGAAGGACCAGGCTGGAGGAGAGAATATGCAGAAAATAAAAAGCGGAGCTTCAATTTCATGACTTCAAAATGTGAAGATGAGGATGTCACAGATAAGGAGGTTATTGTTCGCTTTTTAAAAAAATTCAGATGTGGGGTCTGTAAACTTTGTTTTGTAAATTCTCTCCTCGTGCTTTTGGTGTAGTTGTTTTTAAAATCAATGAACAAAAACAACTTACACACCTTTGCTTCACATGACTATTTAATAAAAGTAGATAACATAAGTGCACACACAAACACACACACACAAATTTATCACCTGGGTTAGTCAAGAAACTAAGCTGTAAGTCTCCATTATGTCAACATTGGCTCTGCTGTAGATATGATGTAGAGCAGTGATGCACTCAGCATGTCTGGTCACTTATTAGATATGCATAAGACATGTGATGGACCACAGGGTACGTTTCACTTGAAATTACAGGAAAGTGGCATGAATGCAAAGAGTTTTCGTTTTTGTTTTTTTTCACCTAATATAACCATGCTGGACTATACTCTGAAGTGTTGTTGCTGTGTAATGTGCTTGCTTTCAACTTCTTTTAAAAATTGTTTTTAGTTATCTGAAGATACGAGGTACAGTAGAGTAGTTAAATGGACATGTTTTGAAATCAGTTATACATGTTTACACATTTTGAAATTTTCTCTTATAATTGGTATCTGTATGTCCTGGTCAGCTTCCTCAATGACTAATTTAAGCCTTGTCATTTCTAAAAAGGAAATACTACTTAAATTACAAAGTTACTAATGAATTCAAAGTTACTAATGAATTCAAAGTTACTAGTGAATTCAACAAATATCAAGCATCGATAACACAATATCATCTGGAAACTCTCTTCACTTTTGAGATTTCAGTTAACTTGGTTCAAGCTCACAAGTTAATTAATTGTGAGAATGCAGAAATATTGCATAATTCCAGATCACCTCTAATAGCTTACTTCTTCATGGTTCTGACTTTCTCAGCTGCTTTATCCCTACATGCTCTCTAAGATTTGTTCTTTGTCAAATGGGTACCAAGCTCATTTACTTCTACACACACACTTCTACTCACAAAATTCTCAGTGAATTTAATAACAAATTGCATATCTTATAGCATTTTGCCAACTCCTGTTTCTGCAACCATACTTTTTTACATTTTGGCAATAGCAGACTGAACATCATTTTTCTTGAGTCAGGCAATATGATTTTACTCACAGGCAGGCTCCTCAGCTTTCAGTTTCAGCTCCAAGTTCTTTTAATCAGGAGTTTTCTTAGAATTTTTTATAGGAAAATATCTATCCAAGAAGAGTTCATTTTACTACACAAAATGTGCTGTATACTTACTATATACATAGTTCAATATTTGTTGAGCTGGGAGAAATGGTTCCTGCTCATTATTGGTAATAATTAAATGTGGGAATAATAAACTTGATGTGCTTGGTTATGTGCTCCTTGCTCTTGAGTTCTGGTGGCCCATAGAGAATTTTTATCCTGCTCTCCTTACTCAGTACCCCATGAGTACCTACTGTGTGCCTGGCACTATTTCAGACACTACAGAGAGAGCTTGTCAAGGGATATCCAGTTTTGGGAAGATAAGCTGCCTATTTCTGGGGTTCAAGTTTAGGAAATCCATTTTTATCAGACAAAAGTTGATATGTTGACATCTGTCAGTCTACTCCTTGTCTATTTTTATTTAGTTCAGAAATTGGGCAGGATATACTGATTTAATTTAGAGGGCAAACCCCAGCATTATTATTGTTGTTAATATTTGACAACATGGTGTCGTTCATTTCTCAAGCTTAGTGACTTTTGACTCCAAGATACTTTTGTTTTTCATTTGGGATATGTTATAAACAGTCATTAGCTCAGAAAGAGCCAGTATGTATTTCCATCTCTGCTTAGTGAGTTTTTGCACAGATCTAAAGAGTGATGCTGCCTTCCTTCAGTATAAAAGGAAGGCCAGCTACACATCACTCTCAGCTGGCCTCAGCTGTAATATCTCCAGGTCACCTATGTCAAATTTTTATAAGTGGTTATTTTTAATAGAATTTTGAAATGTGAATTTATGCTAGCAGAAATCACTTTCTATTACACTCACACACCTTCACGTGTGGGCACAGGCACCTACACCACCGCCCTGCCAAATGTTGCTGACACTTAATTTAGGTGCCCCTTTGGATTTTCACCCATGATCTTCTATGTCAATTGGTGTGATTAATTGTTTAGCATATTTTGGAGGGTTGATACAAGTTTACTTATGATGGAAACATTAATGTAACAGCCTAAGCTAAAATAGAGAAAATAACTTTGTATAGAATGGCAATTATGGCAACAAAAAGGGAAGAGAGGCTGAATGCAAAAGCCATGTGTCAGCTGCTCGGGATGGGGGTTTTAGTCCGATGATAGGAGGGCTGCAGCCCCTCAGAGTGAGCAGAGCGAACTAGCCAGAGTCAGGCAGCAGATCAGGGTCCCAGCTAAATAAGCTGAGCTGCAAGGCATTGTACCCATCCTTGTGGAGTAATGTTATGCGGACCATAATTCACAGAATCCGAAGTTGAGTCACACAATGAGTTAATCTGGTCCAGAGATTGTTTAGGCATATACTATACAGGGCTCAGAGCTATATTTTAGGCACAAATAGTAATGGGTTCATTGCCATAATTTCCAACTCTACTGGCTGGTAGCTGTAAGCCTGCTGATACAGTCACCTGGCTCGACAGAGTTGTCCTCAGGGTCCTCAAACTGAAAATTTTGCATTAGGGCTTATACCTAAGAAGGGAAACAGACTTTACTATTTTATAAGGACTGGAAGACAGTGTCCTTACAAAAATCATGAATTACTGAGAAAGTATTTGTAATTTAATTAAATCACACTTTTATACTATCAGCTACATTTAATTCAATAGGCAAAGTAATTATGTGTAATAAAACTGCAACAATGCAAGAAAGGGTGGAAATGAAAGAACTTCTAAACTTAAAAGCAATGGAAGCAAATCACAATTGTAAAAATGGCTTTATAAAGATTTAAGAGTAATCATTCCTCAAAGCATCATAAAATTAAAAGGTAAGTGATGTCTGCATAAAAAAACATTCTGACAAATAATACACACAGGATTAGTATTAATAAACTGTACTAAAATCTTAGTGGGGACTTCCCTGGTGGCACAGTGGTTAAGAATCCTCCTTCTAGTGAAGGGAACGTGGGTTCGAGACCTGGTCTGGGAAGATCCTACATGCCGCGGAGCAACTAAGCCTGTGCACCACAACTACTGAGCCCACATGCCACAACTATTGAAGCCAGTGCGCCTTGAGCCCGTGCTCCGCAACAAGAGAAGCCACCACAATGAGAAGGTTGCACACCACAACAAAGAGTAGCTCCCACTCACCACAACTAGAGAAAGCCCACACGCAGAGACGGAGACCCAACGCAGCGAGAAAGAAAGAAAGGAAGGAAGGAAGGAAGGAGGAAAAGAAGGAGGAAACCATTCAAAACAAAATAAATAAATAAACATAATATTCTAAAAAAAAGTACATAAATAAAATCTTAGTGGATGATAGTTAAGGGAATGATTAGACAATTCACAGAACAAAAATATATGGTTCAAAAGGTGAAAATTTCAGTGATTAATGACAAGGCATTAAAATGAAAAAATACAAATATTTTTCTACTAAAGTGGCAACATTTTATGAAGTTTGCACTTCCATATGGGTGGGTGAGGGAATGGTTTTGACTTGCTGAACTGCAATTAACCAGTCACTAACCAGAGTGTTAATAAATTCATTAACTTGTTCTCACTCTTTTCTGAATGTCTCATAGGAATTTCAAGCATACAAAACCTAAGATTGACCTCATTTTCCCGTACTATACATACACATTTAAAAATATTCTTGGGACTTCCTTGGTGGTCCAGCGGTTAAGACTCCACACTTCCAATGCAGGGGGAGCGCTTCAATCCCTGGCCAGGGAACTAAGATCCCACATGGCGTGCAGCATGGCCAAAAAATAAAAAATATTACAAGAAAAAGAATTCTTTATATCAATAAATGTCATGTAAATCTTCTAGTTATCAGGCTGCCTAATCCAGAGGCAAATCCTGTATCTCATATCTGTTATGACAACATTTTTCTTCCCATGTGTCCCCACCCTAGTCCAGGCAACATGGTTGAGCACCATCACCTGGGTACCTATGCTAACCATTTAACTGGCTCCCTCTTCCCACTGAACTCTTCCTACTATTTCCCACCAGCAACAGAGCAATCCTTTCAAAATTCAAGCCCAATCATATGATTTCTGTATTCAGTCTCTGTAGGTGGCTTTATATCATAATTAGCATGAAATGCCAAGTCTTACCCTAACCTATAAGGCTTTACATGATCCAGTCCTGATTTTCTTGTGGACTCTATTTATCTATTTATCTATGCATTTCTTATTCCATTGTTCATTACAATCCGGCCCCAGTGGTCTTATCACAAACCTTTAAGCATGACTTTAGGGCAATTTGTATTTTTCTTCTCTCAGTCTGGAGCACTTTTCCCCTATATATACTTGTCCTTGTTCACACAATATATTCAGATTCCAGATTGAAAATAACCTCCTCAGAGAGGCATGTCTGTCCTGCTGTATCTACTTACTCTGCTTTAATATTTTTCTTAGAACTCACAACAATCTTACATTATAGTATGTATGCCAGTTTACTTCTTTACTGTCTCTTTCTCTCACTAGAATCTAAGATCAATGAAGGCAGGTATTTTCTATCCTTTTCTAGATACTCAAAAAACATTGTGAATAAACGAATTAATTAATAGGAAAATATTAGAATTAACCTAAATAAGCAACGATAAAAATTATTAAGTGGAATGGACTATTACAAATTATATTTTCAAAAATAATTACTAATATCAATGAACGATTATTTAATATTAACTGAAGGATCCGGGTGTAATATGTTTATAATGGTTGATTCAATTTAGCAAGCATTCTTATACCAACACACGAAACCTTAAATTACTGTGACTGTTTCTGAGCTATAATATTATGAGTGACCTTCATTTCTTTTGTATAAACTTCCTTACCTTACAAAATGTCTGTTATTCTTTAACTTAATGTAAAAAATAATTCTCAGTCAAAGGTCCAAAACCAAGTTTAGTCCTTGCCGTCTGTAAAATTAGTCAAGATTAGGCAAGATTGATGCAAAAATGACCATTCAGTCAAATACCTCATTGCATCATTGTGCCAGACACCTTCCTTTGCTCTCCCATGTCTACTCTTCATTCTTCACCTTGCTCTCTGCCTCGGAAGGCTGATGTGCAGAGACCACATCAACTAGTCTCCATGCCATCTTGGTTCTTAGTTTCAGTGAACCAGGAATCCCACCAAGACACTGAGGGTCACAGGACAGTTATGTATTCCCTAAGTTCCTTCCCTGTCTACTCCTTGCTGCCCCTGTCAGGAGCTTCCCTAGAGGAAGCTGAACCTACTCATCGCTGCCTGGGTTCCAGTAGCTACTCATCTCCTAGTCATTTTCAGGTAGTAAGAGCTCAGCTATTTCTAAGTTCTCCTACTGCTCCATCCCTGTGGTCCTCTTACATCAAATCTTGGTAAATGGAACATTTTCGAATTATTGAGTTCCATTTATTCTATTTGTTTCCCATGGGGACCCTGAGTGACACTGCTCTGGTGCCCAGCCTCACATTCCCTCAACCCATCCTTTCACTCCAAGCATTTCTGAGGCAAACTAAGGTAACCTCCCATCACTTCACCTCAATTGCACCATGTTTTCTTGTTTCAGCCCCTGGGCTCTGGGCTTCCCTGCATGGAGTGTCTTTAGGAATCTGCTCAACTGTTCTGATGCATGAACAATTTGGAATTAAGAAGGAGTTAACAAGCCATGACATAACCTTTGACCTATAAGGGACAAGAACTGATGAAAAATTCTTCCTTATCCTTTCTTTTTTTTTAAATTAATTTTTATTGGAGTAGAGTTGCTTTACAATGTTGTGCTAGTTTCTACTGTACAGTAAAGTGAATCAGCTATATGTATACATGTATCCCCTCTTTTTATGGATTTCCTTCTCATTTAGGTCACCACAGAGCATTGAGTACAGTTCCCTGAGCTATACAGTAGGTTCTCATTAGTTATCTATTTTATACATAGTATTAATAGTTTATATATGTCAATCCCAACCTCCCAATTCATCCTACATCCCCTCCCTTTCCCCCTTGGTATCCATGTTTGTTCTCTACGTCTGTGTCTCTATTTCTGCTTTGCAAATAGGATTATCTATACCATTTTCCTAGATGTGTTAATATATAATATATGCGTTAATATACAATATTTGTTTTTCTCTTTCTGACTTACTTCACTCTGTATGAGTCTCTAGGTCCATCCACATCGCTACGAATGACCCAGTTTTGTTGCTTTTTACGGCTGAGTAATATTCCATTGTATATATGTACCACATGTTCTTTATCCATTCCTCTGTTGATGGACATTTAGGTTGCCTCCATGACCTGGCTATTGTAAATAGTGCTGCAATGAACACTGGGGTGCATGTGTCTTTTTGAATTATGGTTTTCTCAGAGTATATGCTCAGCAGTGGGATTGCTGGGTCATATTGCATTGGCTATTCTGAGGCACATAATTCAGCGTCCCAGCAGCATTAAACCTTGGTTGTCCATGGCAGTGAACCAGCTCAGTGATGCATTTTTAGATTGGTGTCCCTCTGTCCTTGTTTCATTCTTCCAGATCCCTAAACCCCGTATCTTGAAAGGATCCCAAAATAAACTAGCTCTTGCAAACACCTGCTTTCCTAGGGAGAGTCTGAGCTGAGAGATATTGTGACACATACAGTAATCTATACTATATATATATAATGTATACATACACACACATGCACATACATATATAATTTTCACTTAATACCAAAATGTTTGCTGCGTACAATTATTAAAGAAATTATAATTGAGAATTTTCCAATGTGCTGCTGTTCATTTACTGGAGTAATTTCTAACGTGTCCCTCATTCTCCACCCTGCCCCCCTCCAACCTCCATCCCTACCAACTTCACATGAATGGGAACAAATCTACCTTGGTGCACATCGGGTAATCCATCAGTAAAATTTTCCAGGATGCTTCCTGACAAGTCTCAAAAAGGTTCATAATAGCATTTCCCTGAGGGCAACCACACTATTAGTCTGAAGTAATAAAACCTTTTAGTGAAAGGGAAATAGGAAAAAAAAAAAAAAAAACCCTTCATGGTCTCTGTACATTTTCAAAATTGAATAAATTTAAACTTCAGTGTCTAGACTTATAGAATAAATTCCTAGCTTAATTTCCATAGCAAAGCCATAGGCAAACAGGTGCTGGAAAGAATTCTAATCCCCCCGTTTCATAACCTGGTCTCCAGGAGCTCTGGCCTGTTAGTGAGTATCATCTGCAGTGAGGCTGTGCAGGCGACTTCGTCCGCAGAGCAGCTGGGGGTTTCCTCTGACTTTCTGAAGTCAGCTTGACTTCAGAACACAGGAGGGTGAAGCATTTCTTCCTGGAGAAACGACTGAGCGAGCGTACCAGCCTAAACCTCACAGTCCCAGTTAGAGGGGCACAAGCTCTGTGAATATACTCAAGTGTAAACTCTCAGAAAGCTGAAACAGTGGGTAACATATCAGCATGAAAGTCATTTTTGCATTGAATCGCATCTGTAATTTTTATTTTTCTCTCTTTATAAGTTAGTTTCCATGGATTTTGGTTTTACAGATAGGAAGTGGAGAATTAGAAGTATTGGAACAGCAAGGGGAATCTGTTCTCAGGCCATTTCCGAGCAAGCCCTGAAATGGGACCTCCCAGAGAGGAGGCAAGAAAGCCTGCTCTCTTGAGAGGTTTCCAAAGAAGCTTTGCATCTGAAAGAGGTCTGAATTTGAAGAAGATACCCATTAATAGTGCTGCTTTGGTACACTAATGTATACTTTGGTACACTCAGATCCCTTGAGGTTTGCCCTTCTCTCTTCAAAAAGTATCTTGTACTACACAGGAGTATAAACACTGAAGGTCATATTCTCCCTCCCTTTTCAATTCTGATTTACATTTACAGGAAAGTCAAGCAGAAAACCATGAGCTGGGAAAGGCTGCTCATTTGCAAAGAGGCATTATTTTCCAGGCCTGTGGGCTGAATCATGCAGTTCAAAGTCACAGGTGCCAACCTCCCTGACCCACCATCCCTGCTCACACCACACACAGGGTTTCAGCCTAGAGCCATTTTTTGGATCTATCTGAATTTCTACAAGAAGTTGATTGAGTGGTGCACTCATGGACCAGATGTGAGACCTGTGTATGAGACCCTGAAGGTCACCAGGACAATAGTCACATCTGTCCACAAGGTAGCTCAAAAACTATCTACATGGTATCCTCCTTGGTCACAGATTTTATCTGCTGGCTTGGGAAGTCTGTTTCAACTGGCAAAGCACTTAATCTAACTCATCCTTCCTCACATTTGTTTATTTTTTAAAAATCTCTCTGACCACAAAATTCCCTAAGATATAAAATATAGCTGAATTCCGGGTTCTACTTGATAGTCCATTTTATCCATTTATTTTTCTCAGTGTGCACTGGTTATATTATCCCCCTTTCCAAGTAGGGGATTTTTATGGACTAAGAACATGGACATTTACAATACAACATAAGAGACACATTTATCATCATAAATTCTCCTTTGAAATTCCTGTTACTTCTTGTTAAAATATCACTGTACATTTGATATGTTGTTTTTTCCATTTCCAAATTGTCTTGTAGTCAACAACTTAGCACTACCAGTTTTAAATGTTATTGAAAAGTTGCAAAAGAATAGTTATTAGAGTTTCCAGTTTTTCATCAGTTGTAACTTTATGAATAAAGTATGTTGTTGTTTTCTCCTGGCAAAAATGTTTTTCTGACCCAAAGTCATTTGGAGTAGGGAAATGGGAACATGTCAACAGAGATAAATGAATGTGTTCAATTGTTTAGTCCCCAAATTAAGGAAACAGAGACATTTTCCCCACTTTTCAAACACAAACCTCGTTGCTCATTATGTCTATGATGTTGAGTAGAATTATTTTCCTCAATTAGAGAATAATATAGAATAACAGTTTTGTTGCCTCAATATTTTATGGAGGAAAGTTTAATATTTGGAAGTAGCATAAGATGGGGATTTTATAGTTTTGGTTTTTATTGTTTTTCCTTTTTAAACCTATAGCTGCAATTTACAGGTTGAGGTGTCTAAACCGTAATCTGGTCCATTATCAGCATGCTTCATTTCTTCACAGCTCTGTTATTTAGGCCATAACAATAAACAAACTAAGATCACACATGTTATAGTATATGCCTTAATCAAGCTGACGAGCTATCTTGGAAATTAGTTAATTTTTCTTTCCAATATACATCCTTTTGTTTCCTAAGCAGTGCACCAGTTTCTGTCCAGCATCTACCCACAACTCCCCACCCCATTCTCAAACTCACTTTGGTGATACTATGGTTATTTCCTTATCCAAGGCTGGAGAATGTAATTTAAGTTAGAATGGTCCAGCCCCCTGGCCACAGGGGCTGGTTCAAGGACCTGAGACAAGCAGAGAAGGTCAATAAGACCCATTCAGGGACCTTTCTTTGAGTTACATAGTGGCAGTCAAGTCCTTTTCACTACACATGGTTTTGTATTCACATGAGCCTGAAGGTTCCACGAACACGAGGTTGAATCTGAAAACAAAGCCCACATTTTTTCAAAAATGTAGGTAACATACAAACCCCTTATTACAAGCGGAAGAACAACTCAAATGGGTGAGATGGGGGTGGGGGGTGGGAGGGAGGTCCAAGAGGGAGGGGATGTATGTATATATATGGCTGGATCATTTCATAGTACAGTGGAAACTAACACAACATTGTAAAGCAACTCTACCCCAATTAAAAAAAAAAAGACTCCACAACATCTTTTTCACATTTTAACTTTAAATTATAGGTATATATTATCTTTTGGGAAAACAGAGAAGCAATTCCATGGAATTAGAACAAATTCTAACTTATCTACACCACTCTAGTGATGCCTGTAGGGGTCCTAAGACAAATCTGCAGATTTCCTATTGAGAGAAAATTTTAGCTGAATAGCTTTACCTAATCTTTCAGTACTATTTTGTTTTATGTTACATAAATATTATATATATTATATTTATATATAATGTAATATATATGTATATATATAATATAATATGTGCATATATTATATATATATATAATACACACACACATACACACACAGAGTGTACACAATTAAATCTCCTCTTCCTAGGTTTCTATTAGTAACAGATCTGCTATGCTCCAGCTGTAAGAAAATCCTCTAAATTCTCCAATTAAAATGAAAACGAAAATAAAGCTAAGTGTTCTGGAACAGGATCAAGGGATGCACCAAAGCTTTCAAAGACCATTAAGTTGAATTGAATTGAATTACATAAATAATATTTTCCCCAAAAATCAATATACTTTTTTATAATTGTATTTTAATACTCACTCAAATGTCTACCATATCATAAAAGTTGGCCAATAAGAATAAGCAAACCCTACATGAAGTAGTTTAGTAAATTTTTCTCCACAGTGTGATTTTCTGAGTGACAAATGATCACTCCATTCCAAACCAAATTTCCTTTGGACTTTTTAGCATTCTGCAATTTAAGGTATGGGAGACTACAGATTAAATGCAGCTACCAGTTGAAAGGATACTGTACTGACTATTACAAAATCACTAATGAGCAGCATGTATTTAGAATCATTTCATTAGTTTGTATTTTTGTTAGAACAGTTAAAAAGGCAATGATGTTATGCACATTAGGAGAGATATATTTTTATTAGAAAAGAGAAGATCAAGGTGTAGAAGCTGAAGAATTGTGAAGCGCTTTCCCAACTGGCCTGCTTGGCTAATAAATTTCACAAGGATATTGAACAAGCAGTGAACAGCACGAGTATTGGGGTCCGAGGTAGGATGCAAGTATGTTTAGGAGAGAATAAAGCACTGAAAAGAAACTTAGTGTGCTTTAACATATCTCTCATGGTTGAAGTCCTTGAACACTTATTTATAAGAATGTGACACTAGCTTAAAGAAACCAGCTTTTTCACCTTATAAAGCACTTTCTAAAATATAATGTGATCTACCACATCCTATGACCCGAATCCCCAGAGGCTAAAGCTTAGGCTTTTGCAGTAAGAAAATTCATTTTACGTTTGAAAGAATTAGAACACAGAGACTGAAGCTTAAAGACTTAATCATGACTATACGGAACACCAAAACCTGAGTCAGGATTCTGACTTAAGAGCCTATGCTTTTCCTTGTCACCCAAGGCCCTGGAAGATGATGGAGCCGCAAGATGAAAGGAATCTGGGTCCTGAATCACCACTTAGGAATAAATGATTGACCTGAATCATTCTAGTGGATTGTTATTTGAGTCAGGAAAAAAAAAAACTTCTGTTGCTTTTGAGCCACAACAGTATTGCCTACTATAACTAATCTATAGGAAAATAAGTATTTGTTGCTAAAATTTTCCTTGAGTTTCCAAAATACTTACAGCAATCTTTCAAGATTTAGCTCAGATGACAACATCCCATAATCCTCCAGAGTTAATTACATCTTTCTTTACACTCACTTAGTGTTTTGTATATGCCTCTATCATGCATAACTGGTAAACAAATAATTACCATGTAGTTTCACAACTACTGACTAGATCCTGAGCTCCTCAAGAGTCAAGACATTTCCTCATTCAACTACATCTTTTCCTGTATGTCTACTGATGTGCAACAAATGATTTTTAAAAGAATGGATGGTTATATAGTTCATAAAATATGATTCCTTTCACAAAGTTTGGGTAACTTATTTTCTTTTTTAGAACACTTTCTCTTTAACAGTCAATATTAAATTCCAAAGCTTTGATTCAATTTTTTTTCATGTAAATCTATAAGTTGACTGCAACCCAGACTGATACAAATAGAAGATCTAAGTACTTTTTATTCTTTATTTCCTTAAGAATGTGTTAGCTTTTGAAGTCACCTGGTATGTAAAAGTTTTAGTTTGTGTATGTATGTATTTTTTTCATAGTTGAAAATTAGAAGGAGGCATTTAATTCCCAATAAAATATTTGAGACATTGGCTGATGGATTTAAATTACAATCTATTTTCTAGTCATGCTCATATCCTCTTTGGGGAGGATGGAGGGAGTAGAATCTCTTCTGTTTATTACATTAGCATCTTAAAACCTCATTCCATCTAACTCTATATTCCAGCTGACACCAAGGCTCAGAATTAATCTCAGAGCTCTAAGAAAGAGCCCCTCAGAAGGTTATTCTTAAAAGTGTCATGAGAAGAGTACACATTTCAAGTAGAATCATTAGAGAGTGAATGAGAAGCTTCTTTGCCTATAGATGAAGTTCTTACAGAGACATCTGCAATAAAAAAGACCAATCACAGACAGCCACTGAGACTCAGGGAGGTGGAGAATTCTCTTCCTGGGTAAAGGCCAATAAAGTTAAACTTTCTATTTATTCAGTTTATTACATGATGATGATGGTGATGGTGGTGGTGGTGGTGATGATCATTGGTGGTGCAGAAGGGAATGGCCAGTTTTAAGACCCCAGAATTATGTAACTTTCTTTCATCCTTCGTCTGTCTTCCTTGTTTCACAGTGCTTCTCCACCACCTCCATCATTAGCAGGTGGGACCTCTTCTAAATCATGACCAAAAGAAAGAAGCTGTAGTTTGAATTAATTTCTAAGGTGATATTTGTAAATGTAATATAGACTATTTGACCTGAAACTTCTGCAGTTGTGAGTGACCGCAGAACTACTCGTGGTGTCACGTGGAGAATCAGATAGGTTAGGATTGCAGTGGATTCCCTTCCCTTGTTGAGACCCTAGCCTTCTGAATTTTAGCTGTGAGGTATTATGTAAAAAAGGTTCCAAATCAGTTATAATTAACTAATGTGGCTGTGATTCACAGTCATACCTCATGCCTTATTTTGTTCATGAAAAATTTCACTCTTTGCTGCCCATAATATTTCCAGAGCACATTTAACAAACTAAGCTTTATGTGGTCTATAGAAATATGTTTTATTTCCGTGTTTTGTTTTATTTTAGTTTAGTTTGCGTTCTATACATGTGGGTATGTGTGTGCGTGCATGTATGTGTGCCCTTCCCCCTCACGTGTGGCACTTTTCTTCCCCTATTTAAGAGCATTTGTTCTCTCTGGCCACTGGATGGCGATTAAGTGTTTTCTCCCTGAGCAGGTAGATCATTAAGGAGCTGGTAGCCAGTGCAGATTGCTTTTGATTCATGGATGGGATTTCAAGAGACTTTATTAACAAGAAAATAGAGGAACATTTTACCTTGTCTTCATCAATTAAAGGATTTATTAACAAAGCTTGCAACTATGCGTGGTTACTAACAAAGGCAATAAGGCAATAATTTACACAATATTTTGAGTTCAGACAGAAATGCTTACACTTCTGTTATGAAGTGTCCAGTTGCATCTATGAAGTAACATTGTAACTTTTTCTCCTGAAAACCCCTACATTCAATATTCCTCTTAGGATCTGCTCCCTTTCTGCCAAATCTCACCCTAAAGGAAACGATTTGGGAAATACACTGAGAAATGTTCATAATCTCTTAGGACACTGTATTGTAGTTGCTTAGTTAGGTGTAAAATCTATTAGTTTTGTTCCTCACTGAATCTTGAGTACTACACAGTCTGGTAGTTAGCAAACACTAGTTGAGTGGATGGAAAAAACAGATGTGTTCTCCTGTATCCTGGTTATCCTTACCCATCTGGGAGATAAGATAGAGCACAATTCCACAAAATGGAACTGTTCTGCCAATAAAGTGATCTAGGCATTTGAGGAGAGGAGAGGAGAAATGTATCCTATATTTTCTTTTCATAGCTAATTAACTGTTCTATATATTCTTACCCTATGTGAAGAGTGAGTCATCTATTAAGTGAAGAGTTGAACTGAGTTGCCCTAAGCTGAGTTTACAGAAAAGCTTGCTTCCTCCCTGTTCTAACCATCCTTAGCTGTACTACTAGTCTTTAGCACATAAGACCAATACTCTGAAAACTTCAGACTTGCATACCAAGACATGTATATGGATTTGAATATCCTAATGTTTAAAAAATTGTCCACACATTTGACTGAGATGATTTTTTCCATTTCTTAAAAACTCTGGACATTTACTTGAGACTATTACAGCTTATTTATCAATTGAAAAAAGTATCAATACACACTTTTTCCAGAGATCACATGCTCATCTTTTTCTCTATAACCAAGCTATAAATTTTACCTGGATGACTGACCTTAACTGAAATGTAGGACAGCAAGGGGAGAAAAGCAACAGCAACAGGTAAGGTGTTGCTGGAAGCAGAATGAAGTGAGAGTATCAGGATACTTATAGCTCCTAGGAGGATTCTTGCAGTGAGCCATGGGAGCCACTAAAAGAAACTAGGGAACATCCAAGGTCATTTTGCCCAACAATATAAAGAGCATCCATGGAACACATTCAATTAAAATATGCCTCTTAAAAGCAAATACATTTTTGTCCTGCTCCCAACATCAGCTTCCTCTGCTATGAATTCCTGGCCCCAAAGCCTATGCTGGTCTCCTGAGTGCATACCATTTTTTTATGAATTGAATTGCTCCTCTTTTTTTTCTTTTTTCTTCTGGCTGGGAGAATGAAAATGGTATCATTGTATGGTCAACTGTATTAATTTTTAGGGCTATCTACGACAAACTGTGAGGCTTACACAGCAGGAATTTATTTTCTTACAGTTATGGAGGCTAGAAGTCTGAGGTCAAGGCAAGCGCTGGGTTCATACCTTCTGAGAGCTGTGAGGGAAGGATGATCTGTCCCAGGCCCCTCTCGTTGGCTTGTAGATGGCCATCTTCTCCCTGTGTTTTCAAATTGTCTTTCCTTTATATATGTCTCTTTCTTTTCACATGGCCTCATTCTCTTTATAAGCTCACCGGTAATTGGATTAGGGCCCACTCTAATAACTTCATTTTAATTTTAATAATTAAGCTGCAATGGTTCTATTTCCAAATCACATCATGTTTTGACGTAGCGAGTGTTAGGACTTTCAACATACGAATTGAAGGCTGAGGGAGAGACAGGTACGAGGGATTAAGACTTTCAACAAAGGAATTTGGGGGAGGTCATAATACGATCTATTTCCTCTATTTCACACTGCCTCTCCTTCCCTGTTTTTCCACTACTAAAAGGTAACATTAGTTAAGATCTACCCAAGGAAGTAAATGTCTGAGGCATTGAACTCATCAGTTCTGGAAGCATACCATATGGATTGCATCCTTGTGTTGTCTCTTCCTAGCTCTGCGTCCTGGGTTTGCTCACCTGTAAAATGGGGATAATAGCATTATCATGTTAAGTGCTTAACTATTTTACAAATATTATACTTATACATATTTATGACAAAACATTATTGAAGAAGTAAACTGCCTTCCAAGCACAGGTAGTAGTCCATACACATAACATTGCCCTTTATTATACTGTGGTGATGCCCAGTCAACTATTGAATGGTTTTGAAAATGAGATTGTCTCAACTTAACTTCCAGTCCTAGATTCTTTTAATCCAAAACAGTCTCAATTCAGAGATGTATATATGACTATAAACCCAGTGGATTAACAGATAATTATTTTTCATCCAGTTCAAATACAGTGTAAAATTTATTAAAAAGCACAAAGACAGCTTCTGTAAATAATTCTTAGATGTCTATTCACATATATTCCAAAGATATCAATGAACAACTGCAGTGCACAAAGCATAAATCCAAGCCCTCAAGTTCTGGCATCATTTGCTTTAAAACTACAAGCTCAAATGACAGAGGGCTTTTAATAAGTTCTCAAGTTGGATCTTTAAATTAGATCTTTAAAATCTAGTCATATATTATGTTTACAGGAAGGCTCACCAATTCTAAATCTTTATAATTTTTGAATAACATAATTTAATTTCTAAAATTTCATATAAATGAATTCAAGCTTTCTTTTTCTTCATTGTGATTTTTCTTGTGTGACAATTTGTCTTGTGTGTATGTGAAAAATGTTTATTTTTAATTTTAAAAAATTTTATTTTATATTGGAGTATAGTTGATTTACAAAGTTGTGTTAGTTTCAGGTGTATAGCAAAGTAATTCAGTTATACATATACATAGATCTATTTTTTTCAGATTCTTTTCCCATTTAGGTTATCACAGAATATTGAGTAGAGTTCCCTGTGCTACACCTCCTGGGCATATATCTGGAGAAAACCATAAACCGAAAAGATACAAGCACCCCAATGTTCATTGCAGCACTATTTACAATAGCTAAGACATGGAAGCAACCTAAATGTCCATCAACAGATGAATGAATAAAGAAGATGTGGTACATATATTCAATGGAATATTCTTCTTTTTTATTACCATAAAAAAAGAATGAAATCATGCTATTTGTAGCAACAGGGATGGACCTAGAGATTATCATACTAAGTGAAGTAAGTCAGAGAAAGGCAAATATCATATGATATCACTTATGTGTGGAATCCAAAAAAAATGATACAAGTGAACTTATTTACAAAACAGAAACAGACTCACAGACTTAGAAAACAAACTTATGGTTATCAAAGGGGAAAGGTAGGGGGGAGGGATAAATCAGGAGTTTGAGATTAACATATACCCACTACTATATATAAAATAATCAACAAAGACCTACTGAATTAAAGTTTTCTTAGAGTAGGACTTAAATTTAAAATGCAGTCAGAAAGATCAATTGGATTCAAATAAACAAATATATGTTGAGGAACTACTATGTGCCAGGTGTTGAAGATGTAGATAGATGGATAGATATAAACATAGATATAGATAGATAGATTTTTCTGTCCATCCATCTATATTCATACATTTGGCATTGCACATTGGGCAAATGTGATGATCTTCCAATTATATAACAGGAGATTAGCATTGTGAGAAGAACAATCTTTAAATATTGTCTTTATGCCTGTGATAACATGGGTCATAGAACCAAAGACTCCTGGGCAAGTTGAAAGCAAAGTGAAAAGATTTTAATAGAAAATAGAAGGTAATTCTGGCATCACTTTCCCCAAAACTTTGTATTATGTTGCTGTTTACTTTTTTTTCCTAGTAAGATTGTATCTCAAGCGAAAATTATAATCATTAGTTCTTAAATAATAGCAAATAGTAGATTGAAAACACACATAGAATGTGATTTCCCTATCATTTTGTCTTTTGTTTTATTTATAGTTTTCACTTCCTAAGCTGTGAAGACATATTTATAATTAAGAATCTCAATCTTCAGAGTTTAATCAACACATCTGACATATTTTATGTCTGAATTGTTTTCTCTGTCTGACTTAGATTGTATGCCTTTAGGGTAGGCACTGTGTCTACGATGATTTATATAGTGTTGCCTACTTGGTGTTCAATAAATAATAAACAATAAAGAAAGATTGCCTAGCAAAGTTACAGCTCTCATGCTAACGACAAATTGGCTAAATGACTTAGAATTACTTTTCTTTTATATTGGAAAGCAATGACTTAACATATCTTCTTTGAATGGAGTAATGTTCTCCATTTTAATATCTCAAATTAATCTATTTGTGTGTACTCTCTCTTGCTCTCATTTGAAGCTTTAAGTATAGCTTTACACTCATTTTTTAAATGTTTTATTATTTTATTGAACATGCACTTCTGAGTAAGGTTTAATAAGAACATCAGTGAACTGGCAAATGACATACTCTAGTTCATCTGCTGAGTGCAGTATAAGCAACAACATTTGGAGCGATTCCAAGTTAACCTTATGTAATGAAGGTGAAAATACTTCATTTATATTTAACCTTTATTTCTGGCTCTCATACACCATTGCCTTTCAGATCATGAACTGTTCAGTCTTTTGCATTGTTCTCAGTGTTCAATTCTTTGGCATTTTATACATCAGGGGTCCCTGCCAGATGTCAAATTGGAGAAGAACATCCTTATGTTTCTTGCTTCACTGTGACATCCGTCTAGGCTCAAGTTTGGTGGGAGAAGAAAATCATGAAGCCGTCGACTGTCTTGTTCAATCCCACCTCAGGGGCTCTGACAATTGTTTCCTGAATGAAGCCCTCTTTCCATTTCTTCCCCTATATCACTTTCTTATCTTCTCTAGCAAGTTATTACTCATCATTAAATTTTCAGAAGGAATGATTCTTCTTCAGAAGAGTCCTCTTCCCTATCTCTACCTTGCATTTGATTAAGTTGGTACTTATATCAATGCTCCTAGTTCCTGGACTTCCCCCAACATTATATTCATTAGATTTGTCATTACTTATTTGACATGCATATTTCTGACCAGATAATAAATTCCAGAAACGGATAAACTTCCTGAATTAATCACTGATGTATCCAGAACACCAATCTTAGTGCCTGGCACATAGGGATCATTCAACAGAAATTTGCCTAATGATCGAAAAAACATTGTTTGGCCTTTCAAGACCACTTCACAAGAAAATTGCATACTTTGTGGCAAAGTAGTTAAGGCTTCCTTTTGAATTTGGCTTGTAAATCATGGAAAGCATGTTACTCTCACAAATAGCTTTGAGACGATCAGTATTTGATACAAATCATGTGCTTCCCTTGAGCAAAGCTAATATCCTAATGCAAAGTGTCATATACATTTTCCTACCAGCTGAATATTTTTACGTTTATAACCTGCTCTTAGTTGATCTGGTAAAGATAACTTTGATTTTTCCATAAAAATGATATGAGGTTATAATACATTCACATCCTCTGCAGGAAAAATAAGTTCATTAACTATCTCCATTTAAACTTAGCACAGTCTGAGAGCAATCCATCATAATGGTTTATTTTTATTCTTTTAGGAGACCCCTAGAATAGGCTGTGCAGGATGAAAGCAAAGAATGTGAGGATAAGAGGAAATGGCTACCGAAGTTTAGGGAGAGAGAGTAGAACCTAGAGTCAGGAGCTGGTGAAACTCAAGAGGAAAGAGCTATTTTATCTGAAGAAAGAATCCGAGCTACAGTATCGAACCACAGCGGTTCATGCTCACTAATCCATCAGAAAACAGACTCACTACCAAGAGGGACCCAGAATGCCAATGCAATGAAAACACATATGTGTAACTGCAGAATTATGTGTAAATTGCGGTTTGCTTTTGTTTGTTTGCTTGTTTGTTTTCTTGTGGTGAATCAATAAATTTCAATATTACCAGGCCACAGGAAGTTCCTAAATGGTTCTAAATATGTATATATTTCATGAGGGAAAGAAGAAAGTTGCAATACTAATTAATATTCCAGGATGAAACTCGATCAAGATTCTTTTACTTCCCATCTAGTTCTGAACATTTTCAGGAATTTAATCTCATTTGTTTATTTAAAATGATTTTCTGGGACCCAAAATTTAATATGATAGATCAAGTAAGCACATTATCCCAGACAATATGAGAAATTGTCTGTCTATACGTATTGAAAAATCCTATATCTACCTATAAGAAATTTAATTTACTTACCTTGAAAGAACATTAAATTATTGCAGGGCTTTCTGTAATTTGAAGCACCTGTTTAAAAAAATGTTAAACACAGCTTTAATAAGAAAAAGCTTTCACTAATGTGAGCATATGAATAATCTAAAAATTTAAGCTACTTGAAAATAATGCGTGTCTTACACTTAGCCTGATTTTAGCCCAGCAAACAATTATTTTAGAAGAAGAATTTATGTTTGATTTATGGACCATCATGATTCAGTAATTAAATCAAATTTGAAAGTATTAAAAAATGGAAAGCAACTGGCTGGTCCAAGTATTAGCATGATTTCACTTTTTTTTCCCCATCCTAAAGTGTTAATCTTGATTGAAATCAGTGGAGGACTTTCTCCCATTCCTCCCTTCATTTTATTCACCCACTCACAAATTTCAACTGACAATATTTCCACTAAACTGGTGCAGGGTTAACCCTTTTAGATATATATTTGAATGGGAATACTAAGTTAGACATTCATTTTGCTTTCATAATCATTGATTATTCTGAGAAAAACTCAAGGAGTAAGATCTTTAATTATCTTTAGACAGTCCCTGCTCTGTTGATTTTATATCATTAAATATGAAACATTTATGATAACAGTTCTAATGTATATGTTTTGAGGACTTTATGAATATAGAGTATTTGAGGTTCTAACAGGTGAGCATACACATTTTCAAAATATGAAATGTAGCCTTGAATTTAACTTTATTGTGCATTCTTAATCTTTGTACCATTTCATATCACTTTACAATATTTAATATTGTATGTTTGCAAAACAAAGTTACTTCTGAATAACCCTATAATTCCAGTTTCAAAGTAAGATGCAGTTGGAAGAAAAGCAAAACCTTATACTAATTACTTTGAGCTATAGTAGTAGTTTAGATTTTCCCAGGAAAATAGTTATACCCCTGAGGAGTAACAGCTTCCAGAAACCTGAATGCAAGGTTAAACAAGCATAAAGCCTTTTATTTTTGATTTTCTGTACACTTCAGAAATGGAACCAGTTGCTTTACAGCAAAGTCCTTTTTTTCAACAAATCAATTCTGAAGGATATTGATACACTCAAATGCTATAGAGGGAATCTATGAAGGATGTTTGAACTCAGGAACACCAAAATTCTTAGTGTGAAATCCATTATTCTACCATGATTAAAACAGTTCATCACCAATTAGAGGAGCGTGTTCTTAGGTGATCAATGGAGGTTAAAGAGTTTTGTTTTTCCCTTCTAGAATTGGCTTCCAAATTAGTAAAAGTGAATTTTAAGGGCTTCCCTGGTGGCGCAATGGTTGAGAGCCCGCCTGCCGATTCAGGGGACACGGGTTCGTGTGAGGATCCCACATGCCGCGGAGCGGCTGGGCCCATGAGCCATGGCCGGCCGCTGAGCCTGCGCGTCCGGAGCCTGTGCTCCGCAACGGGAGAGGCCCGCGTACCGCAAGACCCAAATACAACAAAAAAAAAAACTAATGAGGAACAGCTGTGTTACTTATTGTTTATGGAATAGCCTTGCAGACATCCTTGTTTTTTGGCATTGGAACAGAAATGAGAGTGATTTGCATAAATGGAATATTAGTTGCTCTGTTGATTATTTTTCTCCATTTCCCCTTTTCTGCATATTGTTTATTTCTATTATTTTAATGATAAGTAACTTTTAGGTGGAAAACAGCTGTCTGCTATTTTTTGACCTCACAGAACAGGCTAAAAATATGTTCATATTAAGATAGTATTAGACTCGACTTTGCTTTAAATTAACCACAGTATGTTCTTTGAAGAAGAGTCATATTCAGCCCCCCCTAAAGTTTAAGATATACAAATAATATACAGCATTAACATATAAAGAGTTACATCTTCATTTGAAAATAGACTTCACTGAGTAGTTTTTAATAGCAAAATATGAGTTTTGAGGGACTTAGTGCCATAAACTATCTTAAAATCTAGAAGTTTTAAATAGTATTAGTTTAAATTTCAAATGGATATTTCATTCAGACAATACTTCTTAAATATAATGAATATATTTTCTTTAAAATAAACAAAAATCCCTATCTAAATTTCACTACTATACTGTTCATTTTTTTCTCATAGCGATTGTTATGAGTTGAATTGTTTACCCCAAAATTCATATGTTGAAGTCTTAAACCCCTTTACCTCGAAATGTGACCTTATTTGGAGACAGGGTCTCTCTGGAGATAATTAACTTGAAGTGAGATCATTAGGTTGGATCCCAATCCTATATGACTGGTGTCTTTATAAAAAGGGGAATTAAGACACAGAGAGATACACAGAGAGGAGAGACAATGTGAACACACAGGGAGAAGATAGCCATTTAATAGCCAAAGAGAGATGCCTGGAACAGACCCTTCCCTCAAGGCCTTACTTAAGAAGGAACCAACTCTGCTAACACCTTGATCTCAGATTTCCAGCCTCTAGGACTGTGAGGAAATAATGTTCTGTTGTTTAAGCCTCCCAGCTTGTGGTACTTCATTACAGCAGCCTTAGCAAACTAATAAAGAAACATATTTACTGCCATGTTTTCTATTTTCAATCAAAATGTTTTAGAACTGTCTCTTAATTGTCAATTAATTATGCTGTTCAGAATGCTTTTTAGATGTGGAGTTCTAGCACTAAGAGTAACGGGCTTAAATATCCAACACACCTATCCTCTAACTGTGAGATGCTAGGCAATTTGTTCAACTTCCCTGTGCCTCAATTTCATCATGAATAAAATGGAAATAATAGCAGTTCCTAACTCACGAGTGTGGTTGTGAGGAGTAAAATAGATAAATTATATAAAGTGTTGATATAAGTGTATGGCCTCTAGTTAGCAATCTATAAACTTTAATGGTCATAAAGGTGACAATTTATCTATACAAATTATTACTGAAGTTATAGCCATTGTGAAACATAACCAGGGATCTACAGTATTTCTGAAAATTAAGACTTGCAAGTCTACTATTGTTACATCCCATGGCATAGATCTTACCAATACTTGGCACCATGTTATGACTTCAACCAAAACTCCCTTAAAACTTTCTTCATTGAGCAATGTGTGTGAACCACACATCATCCTGCAAACTCTCAAGGAGAAAACATGCCTCAATTAGCCATCCTGATGATGAGATACTGAGGTCTTGTTAGAGAGATAACACATGGATACACATGGCTCTAATACAAAGGAATAATTCCTACTACAAGAGAACTGTAGCTGAAGGTGAATCCCACACCCAGTTTGCACAATTACTTCTTACCTGTGCCAGCATCCTCACTTCCCCACTCTTATCTGTGCTTCTCAGAGAAATCTCTAAATCATTTTACCCCATGCTTAGATCCTTTAGCGAGTCATCCTTTTCTGAATTAATATATGCATTCACCATATCTTTATTTACAGCTTCATTTATGTCAGGTTTTGTCCTAGGCTCACCATTTAGGCGTGTGGGATGAAAGGGCAAGGGAGGGGGCTGTACTTAGTGTCCTCCCCTTACGTAGTTTTTGTATACTTCCTCTGTTTAATAACTCTGGAAATATTGGGACATAGAAAAGTGCTTCTGAGGTGCCCCCAACAGATTCAGACTCACTTGTTTACGTTTACAGAGAAGCTGTGCTGACTTTAGTCATTGCACTTAATCATCTTATATTATGGCTAATTCACAAAGAATCTGTCTACTCTGCCACATTCTCTAACATGCAAATTCTTACAGGCATCATGTTTTCTTCTTTATATGCTCAGAATCTAGCACAGTGGCCAGCATCAATCAGGTGCAATGCAAATAAAAGATGAATTAATTATTCTAAAAGAGGGAAGGTGGGGAGTAGGTAAACAATCATGAAGAACTCAGTATTCCTGCAGAGTGTTGCATAAGGGGAGCGTGTAGACAAGAAAATATAGTGGGAGAAGAAAATTCCAGGCAGATGGAAAATCAGGAGCTAAAGCACACACGTGGGGAAAGGAATGTGTGCTGAAATTTCAAACAAGTTAATTTGGCTAGGGCCTTGTGTATATGAACATGAATAAGGTAGAATATAAAAAGGCAAATCCCATTTACATCGTGGAGGCTCGTAAATGCAAGGCCAGGGAATTTCAACCTTAATTGCTACATCTCTGAAAACAATACTCCATGATTCTCCATTTCCTCTGGCATAATCTGTTAACAGTTTGTAATTTGGAAAAGGCACAGGAGAGAATTTTGTTGTCCAGATATACTAACTCCTATTACTCTATGTTTAATTCAACCTAGATATACTTTAATCCACTAGTAGAATTGTTTTCTTTGTTACTTTGATATATTTTGAACATAGCATTTAGTTGAATATATTAAATATCATCTCTTAGGTTCTTTACTCTTGAACGGACAGTAAATTTACCTGCCGTGTCCTATAAAATGCTGATTAACTTTGATTCACTTATGCATATTAGGATCTCCTGGAAAATGTGAAACTTATGAAATATAAATACATAACAAGTAACAATGTAGGATCATGTCATTCATAAAATCAAGGATATTAATTATTTACCTAAATAGTCATCTAATTCTCTATACAGCTTGAAATAAAATAGAATCAGAAAGCAAAGCTTGAGCTAAATCTACCTAGTGCCCAGAAAATTTTGAAAAAAGTAACACAGAAACCCAGTTTACAGTTTAAATTAATGGTGGACAGCTGATTGAAAGATAAACCCCCAATATGCTAGAAAGGAAAAAAATATCTAAACAATAAAAATCCACATGATTCAGACAACTGAAAATACATATATTATGTATGCTTGCATAGAATAAATTTTTGAGTGTTGTAGGACAATACTCATAATATCCTATCGATTTGTGTCAATATGGATGCATTTCAAAATCATAAAGTTGCATGAAGAAAAAATTGAAAATTATTCTTAAACTTGGATGTCATCTAAAGTGTAATCTAAATTTTAAAATGTCCAAAGCAAAATGTATATTATTTATTGATAAAGATATATGTGCTAAAATTATACAGTTCTCCTTGGAAATGATCTACTCCAACCTCAGGACCATAAACTTCTATGAGAAAGATGGGAGAAGTATTACACAGCTTTCTGGGGTTCTAGGTGTAGTGGTATACACTGTTCTTAAGACAAATATCTGTATTTGTTATTTAAAAACAATAAAATACTTGAAGCAAATGCAAGTCACTTGGAGAAGCACCTTTGCCAAGCCAAAACACTCACTCTTAGCACTATTGTCCCCTGGAATAGTACGTGCCCAGTTGCCTTAAATGAAGATATATCCCAAGAAGCTTTTTCCAGAGGCAAACATTTCTATATTACATGATGTTTTTGCCTCCAGAAGAAGCTAGGCACTTTTATATCAACAAGACAGGAAGGTAGAAAGGAAAGAATAAAGACAAGAAAGTTAGTTCTGCCTCTGCAGACAATTCATAGTTTTTAATATGTTAGAAATTAGCTCTGAGGGTTAGTATTATAACACATTTTAATATGATTGCCATCTTTTTCTATATCTAATATCTCTAAGATGAGTGCATATAACTTTTATACCCCCAAAATTTAAAAAATCATTTAAAAATTTATAAGAATATTAAATGTTAAAATAAGCAAAACAAATTTTTTTTAAATTTATCATTTTTAAAAATCATGGAACCTACAAATACTCTTAAAATAATAAGAAAACAAACAACACCATTGAAAAATAGTGAAAAACCTTGAACAGATACCTCACCAAAGAGACACAGATGGCAAATAAGAAAAGATGCTTAACATTATTTGTCATTAGGGAATTGCAAATTAAAACAACAGTGAGATACTACTACATACCTATTAGAATGGCCGAAATCCAAAACACTGACAACATCAAATGCTGGTGAGGATATAGAAATCTCATTCACTGCTAATAGGAATGCAAAATAGTACAGCCACTTTGGAGGACAGTTTGACAGATTCTTACAAAACTAAACCAGAAATCCAGAAATTACATACAATCCATACAATTGTATGAAATTTTTTACCATACAATCCAGAAATTACACACATTGGTATTTACCCAAAGGAGGTGAAAACTATGTCCACACAAAAACCTCACACGAATGTTTATAGCCACTTTATTCATAATTGACAAAACCTGGAGGCAACCAACATATCCTTCAGTAGGTGAATGGTTAAATAAACTGTGGTATTTCCAAACAATAGAATATTATTAAGCACTGAAAAGAATTAAGCTGTCAAGCCATGAAAAGAAATGTAAGAAACTTGCATATTACTAAGTGAAAAAAGCCAATCTGAAGGGGCTGGATATGATATGATTCCAAATATTTGACATTATGGAAAAGGCAAAACAATGGAGTCAGTAAAAATATCAGTGATTTCCAGGGTAAAAAGAAAGGAAGGGGGGCTTCCCTGGTGGCGCAGTGGTTGAGAGTCCGCCTGCCGATGCAGGGGACTCGGGTTCGTGCCCCGGTCCGGGAAGATCCCACATGCCGCGGAGCGGCTGGGTCCGTGAGCCATGGCCGCTGAGCCTGCGCGTCCGGAGCCTGTGCTCCGCAACGGGAGAGGCCACAACAGTGAGAGGCCCGCGTACCGCAAAAAAAAAAAAAAAAAAAAAAAGAAAGGAAGGTATAAATAGGCAGAACACAGAGGATTTTTAGGGCAGTGAAACTATTCTGTAGGATACTATAATAATGGACACATGTCATTATACATTGTTAAAGTTCATAGAATAGACAACAAGAGTGAACCCTAGTGGATTTTGAGTGATAATGATGTGTCAAAGTAGGTTCATTGTTTATAATACATGTACCACTCTGGTGATGGATGTTGATATTGGGGGAGGTTGTCCATATGTGGGGGCACATAGTACATGGAAAATCTTTGTACTTTATGCTCAATTTTTCTGTGACCCTAAAATTATGATAAAAATAAAGTTTATAAATAAAGTCTAAAATAAGTAAATAAATATTTTTTAAAAATCATGGAGTCGGGCTTCCCTGGTGGCGCAGTGGTTGCGCGTCCACCTGCCGATGCAGGGGAATCGGGTTCGCGCCCCGGTCTGGGAAGATCCCACATGCCGCGGCTGGGCCCGTGAGCCATGGCCGCTGAGCCTGCGCGTCCGGAGCCTGTGCTCCGCAACGGGAGAGGCCACAACAGAGGGAGGCCCGCATACCACAAAAAAAAAAAAAAAAAAAAAAATCATGGAGTCTATAAACATTACTACATTGTGAGATATTTTAAATTAGCTCAAATCAAAAATTAAAATGCTTATTCAATATTATATACCTTTTATTGGACTTGATTTCTATCATTTTGAAGCTGAAGCATATTCTCTAATCATCTGATTCAATTTCACAAATTTTAAAGAACCGGTAATACATAAACTGTGATATAATAGTAAACAGGACAGAGTCATTTCCCTGAACATGCTCACAATATAGTAAGGAAAGCTAAAATGTATACAAATATATCACAATGTAATAGCTTTTATACAGTAAAAAATGCTTTACCCTGAATGAAGGCCACCTTAACGGGTCAGTGGGGGTGAATAAAGGCTTCAGATCAATTTAAAATATGAATGAGGCAATGTCAGAGAGTTCCCTCCTAACAGAACCTCTTACACATTGAACATCTCTCACATTCCACAAGGTAGGCTGGGGAGTACTGAAGGCTCATATTTCCTTCTGTTTATTTTAATTTTTATTTATTTATTTGTTTGTTTATGTATTGGTGGAAGGACATCTTAAACAAGAAAATATTTCTTTTTCTCATGTAAAATTCTAGGTAGCCATGTTTGGTTCAGAGGATCCACAGTTTCTCCAGTGCCACAGTTTTCTTCTCTTTCCATTTCATCACCCTTTACATGTGACTCCAATGTTCAGGATCAGCTCATGATTGCTAGATGGTTTCTATAACTCCAGCCATCATATCCTCTTTCTGGGCAGAAAGAAAAAATATAGGACAACAGACTTGCATTCTTTTTTTTTTTAATTTTTTTGTTTATTTCTGTTTTTTGTTTTATTGTTTGTTTATTTTGTTATGGAAGTATAGCTGAGTTACAATATTATATTAATTTCAGGTGTACAGCACAGTGATTCTACCTTTTAATAGGCTATGCTCCATTTAAAGTTATTATAAAATAATAGCTATATTTCCCTGTGCTGTACAATATATCCTTGTTGTTTATTTATTTTATACATAGTGGTTTGTGTCTTTTAATCCCTTACCCCTATCTTACCCCTATTTCCTTTCTTCTCCTCTCTGGTTACCTCTAGTTTTTTCTCTGTATCTGTGAGTCTATTTCTATTTAAATACATTTGTTTTATTTTTTGGATTGCATGTATTCATGATAACATGAAGTATTTGTCTTCTCTGTCAGACTTATTTCACTTAGCATAATATTCTCTATGTTCATCCATGTTGCTGCAAATGTAGAATTTCATTATTTTTATGGCTGAGTAATATTCTATTGTATGTACCACATCTTCTTTATCCATTCATCTGTCAATGAACATTTAGGTTGTTTCCATGTTTTGGTTATTGTGAATAGTGCTGCTATGAACATAGGGGTGCATGTATCTTTTTGGATTGTAGTTCTCTCTGGATATATGCCCAGGAATGTGATTGCTGAATCATATGGTAACTCTAAGTTGGGTACATATATATTTACAATTGTTATACCTTCTTGTTGGATCAATCCCTTTATTATTATGTTATGTACTTCTTTGTCTCTTGTTATAGTTTTGTAAAAAGTCAATTTTTTTCTGATATAAGAATTGCTATCCCAGCTCTCTTTTCATTTTCATTTGCATGGAATACCTATTTTCATCCCCTCACTTTCAGTCTATATGTGTCTTTAGATCTGAAATGAGTCTCTTATAGGCAGTGTATATATGGGTCTTGTTTTTTTAATCCATTCAGTGACTTTATGTTTTTTAACTGGAGCATTTAGTCCATTTACATTCAAAGTAATTATTGATAAGTATGTTTTTATTGCCATTTTGTTAATTGTTTTCAGGATTTTTTTGTAGTTCTTTTTTTCCCCTCTTTCTTCTTCTTTCATTCTCTTCCCTTGTGATTTAATGACTATATTTACTGTTATGTTTGGATTCTGTTTTCTTTCTTGTGTGTGTATCTATTACAAATTTTTGATTTGTTATTACCATGTTTTTATATATAGGGAATACTGTGGTTATTTTAAGTTGATGATCTCTTAAGTTTGAATGCATTCTAATAAGTCTGTATTTTTAGTCCTCCTCCTGCCACATTTAATATTTTTGACATCATATTTTACATCTTTTTATATATCCTTTATTTATTGTAGATATAAATGATTTTAATACTATTGTCATTTAACCTTCATACTAGCTTTAAAGGTGGTTGAACTACTATCTTTACTTTATGTTTGCCTTTACCACTAAGATTTTTCCTTTCATAATTTTTGTATTTTAGTTGTGGCCTTTTCTTTTCCACTTAGTACTTTTAACATTTCTTGTAAAGCCAGTTTAGTAGTGCTGAACTCTAGTTTTTCTTACCTGTAAAACTCTTTGTCTCTCTTTCAAGTCTGAATGACAACCTTGCTGGGTAGAGTATTCTTGGTTGTAGTTTTTCTTTTTTCTTTTCATCTCTTTGAATATATCATGCCTCTAGTCTGGCCTACAAAGTTTATGCTGAAGAGTCACCCGATGGTCTTACAAGAGTTCCTTTGTAGGAACTAGTTTCTTTTCTTGTGCTGCTTTTAATATATTCTCTTTATCTTTAATTTTTGCCATATTTATTATAGTATGTCTTGGTGTAGACCTCTTTGTGTTCATCTTGTTTGGGATTCTCCTGGACCTGAATGTCAGTTTTGTTTGCTCAGTTAGTGAAGTTTTCAGCTATTATTTCTTCAAGTAAGTTCTCTTTCTTTCTGAGTCCTTTCTCTCTCTCCTCCTCCTGGGACCCTACAATGTAAATGTTAGTACTCTTGATGTTGACGTAGAGGTCTCTTAAACTGTCCTTGTTTTTTTTTAATTCTTTTTTCTTTTTTTTCTGTTCCACTTGTATGATTTCTACTATTCTGGCTTCCAGATCACTGATTCATTCCTCTGTATCCTTCCCTGGTGGCGCAATGGTTGAGAGCCCGCCTGCCGATTCAGGGGACACGGGTTCGTGTGAGGATCCCACATGCCGCGGAGCGGCTGGGCCCATGAGCCATGGCCGGCCGCTGAGCCTGCGCGTCCGGAGCCTGTGCTCCGCAACGGGAGAGGCCCGCGTACCGCAACAAAAAAAGTGAATTTTAAAATGGCCTTCTGAGGAACAGCTGTGTTACTTATTGTTTATGGAATAGCCTTGCAGACATCCTTGTTTTTTGGCATTGGAACAGAAATGAGAGTGATTTGCATAAATGGAATATTAGTTGCTCTGTTGATTATTTTTCTCCATTTCCCCTTTTCTGCATATTGTTTATTTCTATTATTTTAATGATAAGTAACTTTTAGGTGGAAAACAGCTGTCTGCTATTTTTTGACCTCACAGAACAGGCTAAAAATATGTTCATATTAAGATAGTATTAGACTCGACTTTGCTTTAAATTAACCACAGTATGTTCTTTGAAGAAGAGTCATATTCAGCCCCCCCTAAAGTTTAAGATATACAAATAATATACAGCATTAACATATAAAGAGTTACATCTTCATTTGAAAATAGACTTCACTGAGTAGTTTTTAATAGCAAAATATGAGTTTTGAGGGACTTAGTGCCATAAACTATCTTAAAATCTAGAAGTTTTAAATAGTATTAGTTTAAATTTCAAATGGATATTTCATTCAGACAATACTTCTTAAATATAATGAATATATTTTCTTTAAAATAAACAAAAATCCCTATCTAAATTTCACTACTATACTGTTCATTTTTTTCTCATAGCGATTGTTATGAGTTGAATTGTTTACCCCAAAATTCATATGTTGAAGTCTTAAACCCCTTTACCTCGAAATGTGACCTTATTTGGAGACAGGGTCTCTCTGGAGATAATTAACTTGAAGTGAGATCATTAGGTTGGATCCCAATCCTATATGACTGGTGTCTTTATAAAAAGGGGAATTAAGACACAGAGAGATACACAGAGAGGAGAGACAATGTGAACACACAGGGAGAAGATAGCCATTTAATAGCCAAAGAGAGATGCCTGGAACAGACCCTTCCCTCAAGGCCTTACTTAAGAAGGAACCAACTCTGCTAACACCTTGATCTCAGATTTCCAGCCTCTAGGACTGTGAGGAAATAATGTTCTGTTGTTTAAGCCTCCCAGCTTGTGGTACTTCATTACAGCAGCCTTAGCAAACTAATAAAGAAACATATTTACTGCCATGTTTTCTATTTTCAATCAAAATGTTTTAGAACTGTCTCTTAATTGTCAATTAATTATGCTGTTCAGAATGCTTTTTAGATGTGGAGTTCTAGCACTAAGAGTAACGGGCTTAAATATCCAACACACCTATCCTCTAACTGTGAGATGCTAGGCAATTTGTTCAACTTCCCTGTGCCTCAATTTCATCATGAATAAAATGGAAATAATAGCAGTTCCTAACTCACGAGTGTGGTTGTGAGGAGTAAAATAGATAAATTATATAAAGTGTTGATATAAGTGTATGGCCTCTAGTTAGCAATCTATAAACTTTAATGGTCATAAAGGTGACAATTTATCTATACAAATTATTACTGAAGTTATAGCCATTGTGAAACATAACCAGGGATCTACAGTATTTCTGAAAATTAAGACTTGCAAGTCTACTATTGTTACATCCCATGGCATAGATCTTACCAATACTTGGCACCATGTTATGACTTCAACCAAAACTCCCTTAAAACTTTCTTCATTGAGCAATGTGTGTGAACCACACATCATCCTGCAAACTCTCAAGGAGAAAACATGCCTCAATTAGCCATCCTGATGATGAGATACTGAGGTCTTGTTAGAGAGATAACACATGGATACACATGGCTCTAATACAAAGGAATAATTCCTACTACAAGAGAACTGTAGCTGAAGGTGAATCCCACACCCAGTTTGCACAATTACTTCTTACCTGTGCCAGCATCCTCACTTCCCCACTCTTATCTGTGCTTCTCAGAGAAATCTCTAAATCATTTTACCCCATGCTTAGATCCTTTAGCGAGTCATCCTTTTCTGAATTAATATATGCATTCACCATATCTTTATTTACAGCTTCATTTATGTCAGGTTTTGTCCTAGGCTCACCATTTAGGCGTGTGGGATGAAAGGGCAAGGGAGGGGGCTGTACTTAGTGTCCTCCCCTTACGTAGTTTTTGTATACTTCCTCTGTTTAATAACTCTGGAAATATTGGGACATAGAAAAGTGCTTCTGAGGTGCCCCCAACAGATTCAGACTCACTTGTTTACGTTTACAGAGAAGCTGTGCTGACTTTAGTCATTGCACTTAATCATCTTATATTATGGCTAATTCACAAAGAATCTGTCTACTCTGCCACATTCTCTAACATGCAAATTCTTACAGGCATCATGTTTTCTTCTTTATATGCTCAGAATCTAGCACAGTGGCCAGCATCAATCAGGTGCAATGCAAATAAAAGATGAATTAATTATTCTAAAAGAGGGAAGGTGGGGAGTAGGTAAACAATCATGAAGAACTCAGTATTCCTGCAGAGTGTTGCATAAGGGGAGCGTGTAGACAAGAAAATATAGTGGGAGAAGAAAATTCCAGGCAGATGGAAAATCAGGAGCTAAAGCACACACGTGGGGAAAGGAATGTGTGCTGAAATTTCAAACAAGTTAATTTGGCTAGGGCCTTGTGTATATGAACATGAATAAGGTAGAATATAAAAAGGCAAATCCCATTTACATCGTGGAGGCTCGTAAATGCAAGGCCAGGGAATTTCAACCTTAATTGCTACATCTCTGAAAACAATACTCCATGATTCTCCATTTCCTCTGGCATAATCTGTTAACAGTTTGTAATTTGGAAAAGGCACAGGAGAGAATTTTGTTGTCCAGATATACTAACTCCTATTACTCTATGTTTAATTCAACCTAGATATACTTTAATCCACTAGTAGAATTGTTTTCTTTGTTACTTTGATATATTTTGAACATAGCATTTAGTTGAATATATTAAATATCATCTCTTAGGTTCTTTACTCTTGAACGGACAGTAAATTTACCTGCCGTGTCCTATAAAATGCTGATTAACTTTGATTCACTTATGCATATTAGGATCTCCTGGAAAATGTGAAACTTATGAAATATAAATACATAACAAGTAACAATGTAGGATCATGTCATTCATAAAATCAAGGATATTAATTATTTACCTAAATAGTCATCTAATTCTCTATACAGCTTGAAATAAAATAGAATCAGAAAGCAAAGCTTGAGCTAAATCTACCTAGTGCCCAGAAAATTTTGAAAAAAGTAACACAGAAACCCAGTTTACAGTTTAAATTAATGGTGGACAGCTGATTGAAAGATAAACCCCCAATATGCTAGAAAGGAAAAAAATATCTAAACAATAAAAATCCACATGATTCAGACAACTGAAAATACATATATTATGTATGCTTGCATAGAATAAATTTTTGAGTGTTGTAGGACAATACTCATAATATCCTATCGATTTGTGTCAATATGGATGCATTTCAAAATCATAAAGTTGCATGAAGAAAAAATTGAAAATTATTCTTAAACTTGGATGTCATCTAAAGTGTAATCTAAATTTTAAAATGTCCAAAGCAAAATGTATATTATTTATTGATACAGATATATGTGCTAAAATTATACAGTTCTCCTTGGAAATGATCTACTCCAACCTCAGGACCATAAACTTCTATGAGAAAGATGGGAGAAGTATTACACAGCTTTCTGGGGTTCTAGGTGTAGTGGTATACACTGTTCTTAAGACAAATATCTGTATTTGTTATTTAAAAACAATAAAATACTTGAAGCAAATGCAAGTCACTTGGAGAAGCACCTTTGCCAAGCCAAAACACTCACTCTTAGCACTATTGTCCCCTGGAATAGTACGTGCCCAGTTGCCTTAAATGAAGATATATCCCAAGAAGCTTTTTCCAGAGGCAAACATTTCTATATTACATGATGTTTTTGCCTCCAGAAGAAGCTAGGCACTTTTATATCAACAAGACAGGAAGGTAGAAAGGAAAGAATAAAGACAAGAAAGTTAGTTCTGCCTCTGCAGACAATTCATAGTTTTTAATATGTTAGAAATTAGCTCTGAGGGTTAGTATTATAACACATTTTAATATGATTGCCATCTTTTTCTATATCTAATATCTCTAAGATGAGTGCATATAACTTTTATACCCCCAAAATTTAAAAAATCATTTAAAAATTTATAAGAATATTAAATGTTAAAATAAGCAAAACAAATTTTTTTTAAATTTATCATTTTTAAAAATCATGGAACCTACAAATACTCTTAAAATAATAAGAAAACAAACAACACCATTGAAAAATAGTGAAAAACCTTGAACAGATACCTCACCAAAGAGACACAGATGGCAAATAAGAAAAGATGCTTAACATTATTTGTCATTAGGGAATTGCAAATTAAAACAACAGTGAGATACTACTACATACCTATTAGAATGGCCGAAATCCAAAACACTGACAACATCAAATGCTGGTGAGGATATAGAAATCTCATTCACTGCTAATAGGAATGCAAAATAGTACAGCCACTTTGGAGGACAGTTTGACAGATTCTTACAAAACTAAACCAGAAATCCAGAAATTACATACAATCCATACAATTGTATGAAATTTTTTACCATACAATCCAGAAATTACACACATTGGTATTTACCCAAAGGAGGTGAAAACTATGTCCACACAAAAACCTCACACGAATGTTTATAGCCACTTTATTCATAATTGACAAAACCTGGAGGCAACCAACATATCCTTCAGTAGGTGAATGGTTAAATAAACTGTGGTATTTCCAAACAATAGAATATTATTAAGCACTGAAAAGAATTAAGCTGTCAAGCCATGAAAAGAAATGTAAGAAACTTGCATATTACTAAGTGAAAAAAGCCAATCTGAAGGGGCTGGATATGATATGATTCCAAATATTTGACATTATGGAAAAGGCAAAACAATGGAGTCAGTAAAAATATCAGTGATTTCCAGGGTAAAAAGAAAGGAAGGGGGGCTTCCCTGGTGGCGCAGTGGTTGAGAGTCCGCCTGCCGATGC